>NW_026921947.1:0-103239 GCF_032062105.1 Saccostrea cuccullata | reverse complement strand
CTAATTAATTGTTATCATAACTAATATTAAATATTCTTCATATCTATGGTCTTCTAAAAATAAATATACTTTGGAATAGCTTTGAATGAAAGGAAATTGTTCATAATTTTTGTTTTGCAAAGATAAAAAAAAAATCACTAAAAGAAATAGAATTTTCAGTTTAATATGATTATACTGTACAAGTCACTTTTTAATAAATTAATTGTTTTAACTCTTCATATCCATATCTTGATTAGAAATAAACATATAATTTGAATAATTTTTTTTAATACATTCAAGAATTTTTATGATCATTTCAATACTTCAGAAATTAAACAGATCAACAGGTGTGTTAATTTCATCTTAAATCTGTGTACTATTCAATACCATCATCCTTCTTTGAAGTTAGAATTAACCTGACTATAATTATTTACCCCGTGTATGTTTGGAAACTTCAAAGGATTTTCCTATATATTGTGTAATAATCTGATATTTTGAAAATATCAAGGTATTGTTTACCTGTAAAAAGGTGTGAAAACATTTCTTAATTGTGTATATCTCTTGTCCTTTGATTTGTGGGAAATCTGTTATATTTAGGAATTCTAGCAGACTGCAAGAATTTCAGAATTAATTCGATCAATTGTTTCTAAAAATTCACATTTTCAGTTTTTTTTTTAATAAACTAATTTAAAAGTGCCAGTAATTTATTACTCTTATTAAAAAGCACATGATTTAATACTTGACACTTGTAATTGATGTTGCATCTAAGTTATTTCTGGCATAGTATTATCATCTTTATGGATTAAGTGAATGCAGTTCATTAATCTGAGGAGTAAATTAGAATTTGTATGTTCTTATAAGGAGACAAATTTATACCAGGGTACTGGCCTGTGAGGTGTGAAAAATTGTAAAAAAAAAAAAAAAAAAAAAAAAAAAGAGGCCCATGGGCCACACTTCTCCTCCTGAGAAGCTTTGAACATTTTGTTCTTTACCAGATTTCCCCCTTGTAATACATATTGTGACCCCACCTTACCCCACTTATAATAATGTAAACGATTTGAAATCTATACTACCATAGGATGCTTTGATTCAACATGATTGTAAAACTTTGATTCTCCATTGTGGCCCTGTCCTACCCCTTTGGTCATGATTAAAATTATTTAGAATCTATACTACCCCGGGATGCTTCCACATAAGTTTCAGCTTTTGTGGCTCAGTGGTTCTTGAGGAGAAGGTTTTTTAATGACCCACCCTTTTTTTGTCTTTTCTTGATTATCTCTCCTTGTGAGGGGATTTGGCCTTTCATTTTCACAACTAAATTTTCCTTCACCCAACCAAGGATGCTAATTTGTACCAACTTTGTTCAAAATTATCCCAGTGGTTCTTGGGAAGACTTTTAAAAGATTTGCCTATATATTCTAGGTAAAACTCTGATTCCACATTGTGTCCCCCTCCTATCACTGGGGGTCATGATTTTAACAATTTAGAATCTGCACCACCCCAGGATACTTTCGTGTTAGTTTCAGCTTTTCTGGCCCAGTGGTTCTTGAGAAGAAGATTTTTAACGATTTTCCTATAAATTTCAAGGTAAAACTTTGATTCCCCATTGTGGCACCACCCTATCCCCTGGGGTCTTGATTTGAACAATTTAGAATCTGCACCACCCTGGATGCTTTCACATAAGTTTCAGCTTTTCTGGCCTAGATGTTCTTGAGAAGAAGATTTTTTAATGACCCAACCCTATTTTTGTCCTTTCTTGATTATCTCCCCTTTGTGGGAATTTGACCCTTCATTGTCACAATTTAAATTTCCATCACCCAAGGATGCTTGTACCAACTTTGGTCAAAATTGTCCCAGTGGTTCTCGAGAAGAAGTCGAAAATGTGAAAAGTTTACAGACGGACAGACAGCTTATAGACAGACGGACAAAATGTGATCAGTAAAGCTCACTTGAGCCCCACATCTAAGCGAATAGTCATTAAATACACTTCATGTTTTGCATTTTGTGAGGGATAACAACTTTGATGTACGTAACATGAAATTTAAAAGAAGGGAAATGAAATATAAGTTAAGAGAATCTTATAATGCTACTATCTTCCATAAAAGTTATCATTGTAATACATGTAATAATTCCAGCTTCAAAACATACATCACAATGCATTGATGGTGATTAGTTTCTAGGGAATTATAAAACAAGGTACTGAGTTTTAATACAAGTTTTTGCCCTGTATTTTTCTAATATTATATGAAAGTAATATAAGAAATTAAAATTTGTACACTTTTTAATAACACATGCACATCTTATGAAATTCTTAATCCAGCAGATGTTAAACCTACATTAAATATTTGTTAGGCCTAAAAATAAGCATTCTAGAATAGTATTCAGATATGTTTAATTGATATTTATTTTGTAGGAAAGATCATAATTCATATTAGATATTACTCAATATATTTTTGTCCCCCGCTTTTGCGAAAGCAATGGGACATTAAATCTCATTCGTCTGTCCGTCAGTCTGTCCGTCTGTCCATCTGCCGTCGGTCCGTCAGTCTGTCAGTCCGTCACAAAAACATTAACCTTGCCCATAACTTTTGATTTGGTGGAGTATAATTTTCATATTTCATATGTGTATTCTTTGTGATAAGACCTTTCTTTGGGTACCACCAAATTTGACCTTTTGACCTTGGAGTTTCAACTACTTTTACTAAAAAATTCCAAACTTTTACTTTGGCCATAACTTTTGAATGGTAGGTACTAGGACTTCCATATATCACATATTTATTCTTTGTGACAAGACCTTTCAATGAATACTAACAACTTTGACCTTTAGACCTTGACCTTGGAAATGTACGTACTTATGAAATAACTATATCCTTGACCATAATTTTTGAACAGTAAGGGCTACGGCTTTTATACTACACATATTTTATTCTTGTAAAAAAGACCTTTCATTGGGTACCAAGAACTTTGACCTTTTGACCTTGACCTTGGAGTTTTAACTTCTTTTTAAAAATTATAACCTTGGTCACAACTTTTGAACGGTAGATACAAGGACGTTTATATTTCACACATGTATTCTTTGAGACATCACCTTTCATGGGATACCAAAAACTTTGACCTATTGACCTTGAGCCCAAAAATGATATCTTGCCCACAAAGATACCGAAAGCGGGGGACCACAATTCTTTGAATTTGCTTGTTTGTAATTTTTATTTCTTATGGGAAACAGAGCGCTGATAATGTAGAACATGGATAATTTTTATGTAGCTTATAAGTATTGGATAAATACATCTTTAGTAAAAAGATAAAGTATGTTCTAGTCCCCGCTCAACATTTTCTGGAAGAAGAATTAAATGCCCGAAAATGAGCAGTTTTATACAAAATATGATAAAATGTCAGGAGAACATAAAATTTTTGATGTCATATTTCTGAATTAACTGTATTATGATCAAATTGAAAATAACCAATAATGGTTCATTAATATAGCTGTATATACAAATTAAAGCTTTTTATAAAGTAAAATTAAGATATTAATTTTAAGGGGCTATTTGAGACACTTATCATATATTGTTCCTTCATATGTGATGCCTGTAATATAAGAAAATCTATGCTAATATATAGTTACATTATATTTGTTTACTGTATGTAACATAATAGTACTCGAACCGCGTGTGGTTTTTGTCAAATTGAAGAAATAAAAAAAATTATTCTTTCTGAACCATTGAAATTCCACGCAGTTAGATAATGCATAAATCATTTCCTAAATACTAATTGTGACATCAAGTTTTTGAGGTTGAGAAAACAGATTGTTTTTTTCTTTACAATATCAAATTTGAGTCGGGGTCGAGATTTCAAATTAACGAACTCGTACTTCCGGTTTTAAGATGAACCCGTGTCAGAAAGCGGTTCTAGTTTCCATATGATGATACATGTATATGTACTGGCGGATTCTGTAAACTAGTGTCCAAATCCTGTGCCTTTTTCCGTATGTGGAGACACAGATTTTTGGAAACCATTGTTAAAAAAGCTGTGTGACAAACCATATAAGGTGTCTAGATCTAGGTCAAGACCTCCTGATGTAACTGTGGATTCCAAAATGGTGACTGAAACCAAACTTCACAATGCTTTACAGTATTATTATGCTAAGCTTTAGAATTTTTCAACTTATATAATATCATTACAAGTTTTTTGACAAAAAAAAATCAGCATGCATTACCAGGGGTTTTGAAAAGATATGGAATTTTGAAAAGTTTTGGATTTAATTCAATTAAATAAACTAAAATTATAAAACATAAATTTCAGATTTCTTTCATCAAAGATATACAGACATTAGAAATATTTCACAAATGTTCTTCATTTAGTAAAACTCTTCAATTCCAGGGAAGAAACTAACAAAGTTCAAACTACGTTGCTTATGACCTTAAACATGTTAAAGGTTGGAAATCTTATTATTAATGTGTCCATATGATATATATTCTTTCTGTTAATTATTAATTTAAAATTACTTAATACTTATACATCTCCTTTCTAGATTTAAATTTAAAAGAATATGATGATAATGTACAATTCTGGGAATTATAATTTTATCTAAGTTTATACAATCTGAGAAAAAATTTAATTTAAATTTATAGACTTAAATAAAACTTTTTGTAGCACATTGAAGACACATAAAATAGGGATTAATTAGTGAAAATCCAACTGAGGGATTAATTAATGGAAATTCAACTGTCATTCAAATAAACAGACACATGTGCAGTTTTACATCATGTACATTTTCCATATT
This sequence comes from Saccostrea cuccullata, assembly GCF_032062105.1. Classification (NCBI taxonomy): domain Eukaryota; kingdom Metazoa; phylum Mollusca; class Bivalvia; order Ostreida; family Ostreidae; genus Saccostrea; species Saccostrea cuccullata. Next base: position 98,480 of record NW_026921947.1, on the reverse strand, counting down.
GCAAATATAGAAAGATCATGAAAATTGGAAAAGGACTTATTTATTCACTATTGGACTTACTGCATTTAGTTTAGAGTGAGGAAATCCTCCAAGACTAACATAAATACAATAATCCAACTGACATCTATTTTTAATATCCAGGTTCCTTTAACTAGAGTAAAAAAGACACATTCTTTTAGCTCCCGACCAAGAATCCCTTTAATTCAATATTCAAATAAAGTAAGTTTAATGATTGAACATGCTCAGTAAAAAGCCGAGCGATATAATTAAATAAAGTGCTTGAAGCAAAACCAGTCTGACTTAAAGACTGTCTCCCTCGGACATGGATTTTGTGTTTCCTGCACTGAGAGATCATTTATGACACTGAAGTACTAGCTAGACTGTTGCCAAAAGAAACAGAGGGATATAAATCACTTTAGCATTTTTTAAATTAATTACAAGACTGTTTAAAACTCTCAAACTCTCCATTATCTTACATAAAATGTTTTGCTTAACAAGTACAATAAAAATGAAGAAATAAATTAATAATTATGGTTTTAACAGTGCTAAGCACCTCCATTAAGAGTGACTTATGCAGTCATGTGACATGTGTCCTGTCTCTCAAGATTTGGTAATTTGGTGAATAATATTAGACTCTTTTTTTTTGGTGCTTGATTCATCATATAACGTCAAAATTTCCTTTCCTGTACTTTAAGGCTCTAGCAGAATTATGTAGAAAATGGGTATTTTCACGACATTCAATTTGAAATCATATGAAAAGTAAACTGGGTACCTATATTAAATTTGATATTGATTGAAAGGAGAGGGAAAGAGCATACAAATTACCGTTTTTCATTTTGTTTACCTTAACAAATTATGCCAGGAAACACCTTATTTGACCAAGCTAAGGTTGTTAAGCATTATTTAAGGAGTTTATTTTTCAAATTTAATAAATCTGTTGGTACCTTCCATTTACTAGATCTTGTCCTTAAGGACGTTCGATCCTGATATTTTGAGCGTATTTCGCACAGGTGCTTTATTCATAAAATTAAGCATCATTTTTAGGTTCTAACAATAAAACTGAATTCTACAATGCAAATTAAACTATATTCAATAAAAAAACGTGATTTAATTACATTCGTGTAGAATTAAGCTAGGAACTATATTTTGTGGCGGAAGGATTTTTAGATGAAAATGATAAGTTTTTTCCATTTGAACAATAACAGCACTGTTAATTTTGAATGCCTATTTTTCCATGTTGGTTGCACACAAGGCTGTTTTTGCAGTGAAATATGCTATGCTGGTTCTCAAATATCAATTAAATTATTTCTTATGATTTCTATCAACAAAGTGTGACAAATATAGTAAATATATTCTGAAAGTCTGGGATTAAATTGAGCCATCTTTAACGTAAAATTCACACTTTTTTAGTAATATCTGAAAATGTACATCATATACCCCCACTTTTGATGTTCTTTTCTAAATATTCAAGATAACTTTGACCTACTTGCTTAAAATCAGAAAAAGTTTAAGACTTTAACATAATTTTCTTCCTTATTACATTTTCAATGCCAGAAAAATAACATTTTATTAGTGCAGAAAGGTCACCAGTGTCCCAGAGGAAGTCACCAGTGACCACCACTACTGCCAGTTCCTTGACTGAGGGGCCCGTGCATCAAGAGCCATCCTCGTCACCAGTGTCCCAGAGGAAGTCACCAGTGACCACCACTACTGCCAGTTCCTTGACGGAGGTGCACGTGCATCAAGAGCCATCCTCTTCACCAGTGTCCCAGAGGAAGTCACCAGTGACCACCACTACTGCCAGTTCCTTGACGGAGGTGCACGTGCATCAAGAGCCATCCTCGTCACCAGTGTCCCAGAGGAAGTCACCAGTGACCACCACTACTGCCAGTTCCTTGACGGAGGTGCACGTGCATCAAGAGCCATCCTTGTCACCAGTGTCCCAGAGGAAGTCACCAGTGACCACTACTACTGCCAAGCCCTTGACTGAGGTGCACGTGCATCAAGAGCCATCCTCGTCACCAGTGTCCCAGAGGAAGTCACCAATGACAACAGACTCAGAAATATGTGCACCACCATCCAAGCGCCTCAGAACCAGGAACAACAACAGCACACCCAGAACTCCTGCTCCTTTTCCAATGCCAAAAAGGGCACAAAGCAAGGTAATGTTCATTTCAACATTGAAAAAACTATTATGTTATCTATACTTAAGAATTATTTAGAACTAGGGATGTCAATGGATATTCAAGTACTAGACTATTGTTTGATCATACCGACTATCGACTAAAATTTCTTTAGTTGGTTATACATTAAAAATGTGTTTCATCAAAGTAATTTTGAATATAAGGTAATAAACTTAGATTTGCCCATTTCATTTATTTACTGATCCATATTTTCATATGTAAAATTAAGGGTATGGTATAACTGTTAAAAAAAAAACAGATTGGGAAATAAAATCAAACATGTTTATTATGATTGTCTACCTCTTCCTGTTTTGAATGGAAGATTCAAACTAAGATCTGAGGTGATACAACTATTCAGAAAGAATATTAATTAAACAGCTATTACAAAAAGTTTCTTCCCATTTCGCTTTAACTGTAAAATGTAGCATTCCCATTTTGCCTTAGTAAGCACTGATTTTAGGTGATGAAGATTTAACATATATACCATTAAGTATTTTTTAGTATTTCACGATTTAGTTTGTTCGCAGAATTCATAAATTTATTGTTAAATTCAATGTAAAAATTTTTATCATTTAAGTTTTTATATCAACCTAGAAGTAATATTAATGAATATTAAAAATTCCAAAAATGAAAATACATGTAAATTGGGGTCAGTTATGATAGTAAATAAACTGTATTTTCTTTTTCTGATATTAATTTTATACAATCATTCATTTTATACTGGTGATAGCATAGGTTAGATATCGTAAACTAGTTTGTAAAAGAGAAACAGTGAAAATGATATGAAAAAAGTGAATATTCGACTATCATTCGACTAAAGCAGACGACTATTCGACAGTCCAAGTAAAACTGATATCTTTATTTAGAACAAAACATTTGACAATTTCTATATTTCTACATAATGTTTATCTTTGCTGGAAAGGAATGTCTAGTCTGCTTTTTCTCACTCATTTTTATGTAATGTATATATTCATTACAGATAACATGTGGAACATGCAACAAAGTTGGGAGAGGAGGGATGAACTGGGTGTGCTGTGATGGGTGTGATGTTTGGCACCACCAGAAGTGCTGTATGACCTTGAAACAGTTCAAGGTCCTTGGGGACAAGGAGTGGTTGTGTCCGCCATGTCGAATCATCTCCTAGAGGAACACTCAACCATGCAGCATAATGTTATATGTGTTTTGTTATGTAAATGTTATATTAATTTATTATTTCTTCAATATAATAAATAATATTCAGATATAGTTGTTAGTTTTGTATTTAAAAATGGCCTTAGTATAGTGGACAGAAATTATTTCAACAATATCAAAAACCATTAACAAAGAAATATAGTTGTAACCCATGTAACCACAGGAAACAGACCCCCTTCCAGACTTTAAAATGTTCTGTGACCTTTGTCACCAAAGAAATATAGTTGTAACCCATGTAACCACAGAAAAACAGACCCCCTGCCAGACTTTTAAATGCTCTGTGACCAATGTCACCAAAAATATAGTTGTAACCCATGTAACCACAGTAAAACAGACCCCCTGCCATACTTTATCTGCTCTGTAACCTTTGTCACCAAAGAAATATAGTTGTAACCCATGTAACCACAGAAAACAGACCCCCTGCTAGACTTTTAAATGCTGCTCTGTGACCAATGTCACCAAAGAAATATAGTTGTAACCCATGTAACCACAGAAAACAGACCCCCTGCTAGACTTTTAAATGCTCTGTGACCAATGTCACCAAAGAAATATAGTTGTAACCCATGTAACCACAGAAAAACAGACCCCCTGCCAGGCTTTTATCTGCTCTGTAACCTTTGTCACCAAAGAAATATAGTTGTAACCCATGTAACCACAGAAACACAGACCCCCTGCCAGGCTTTTATCTGCTCTGTAACCTTTGTCACCAAAGAAATATAGTTGTAACCCATGTAACCACAGAAAAACAGACCCCCTGCCAGGCTTTTATCTGCTCTGTAACCTTTGTCACCAAAGAAATATAGTTGTAACCCATGTAACCACAGAAAAACAGACCCCCTGCCAGGCTTTTATCTGCTCTGTAACCTTTGTCACCAAAGAAATATAGTTGTAACCCATGTAACCACAGAAAAACAGACCCCCTGCCAGACTTTAAAATGCTCTGTAACCTTTGTCACCAAAGAAATATAGTTGTAACCCATGTAACCACAGAAAACAGACCCCCTGCTAGACTTTTAAATGCTGCTCTGTGACCAATGTCACCAAAGAAATATAGTTGTAACCCATGTAACCACAGAAAACAGACCCCCTGCTAGACTTTTAAATGCTCTGTGACCAATGTCACCAAAGAAATATAGTTGTAACCCATGTAACCACAGAAAAACAGACCCCCTGCCAGGCTTTTTTCTGCTCTGTAACCTTTGTCACCAAAGAAATATAGTTGTAACCCATGTAACCACAGAAAAACAGACCCCCTGCCAGGCTTTTATCTGCTCTGTAACCTTTGTCACCAAAGAAATATAGTTGTAACCCATGTAACCACAGAAAAACAGACCCCCTGCCAGGCTTTTATCTGCTCTGTAACCTTTGTCACCAAAGAAATATAGTTGTAACCCATGTAACCATAGAAAAACAGACCCCCTGCCAGACTTTTAAATGCTGTGTAACCTTTGTCACCAAAGAAATATAGTTGTAACCCATGTAACCATAGAAAAACAGACCCCCTGCTAGACTTTTAAATGCTCTGTGACCAATATGTCACCAAAGAAATATAGTTGTAACCCATGTAACCACAGAAAACAGACCCCCTGCCAGGCTTTTATCTGCTCTGTAACCTTTGTCACCAAAGAAATATAGTTGTAACCCTTGTAACCATAGAAAAACAGACCCCCTGCTTGGTTTTCATCTGCTGTGTTAAAATATTAGATTAATGTAACCTTTGTTACCGAAATAATTAGTTCTGTAACAGGGTTACAAATGAACATAGTTGAAAGTCAGGACTAATTTCTTGCCATATCTATTAAATTACCCGAAAAGAGGTAAAAAGGGGACTTAGATAAACAGTAATGGTCCATAAACTTTTTCTACTCTACTTGTACGACCAAAATGAAATTTAAATGTTGTCAGTCACTTTTCAAGCACTTTAAGATATTCACTATACATCACTCTATATTTTAAAAAGTTCATTTTAAATGCAAACTATACAAATATTGAGATCGTTAAAGTTTTACAAAAACTCAAGATTTTATAAGTATATCACTGAGTCTAATTTAACATTTAAAAAAAATAAATTTCTTATTTCTTTCAAGTGTTTAGTGATAGAAAACATTTTTAAAGTTATATATTTGCCCGTAAGGGTTCCTTTTGGGTAGATGGACGTACCATTGTCATCGGAGTTTTGCAACTCGTACGTTAAATATTTCGAATTGAAAAAATCCTTTTATTTAGGAAATTCTAAGTAGTTACTGTGCAAATAACTATTTAAATATGACTCCAAAAAATGAATCAGGGCCTATAAGCTTATAAGTATTTATAGATATCTGTTTGCATGGAAAGATTTTTAAAAAGTTGATTAATTGACAGCCCCCCCCCCCCCCCCCAAACACTCACCCATCCTTTTTCATTCAAAGGAAAATATCTGGATTTTCTCCCGTAATTAGATTACGTGAAATAATGAGAGCAATTAACGCTGATCGTCACATTAACCATGTGAGTGATACGAGACAAACGATGTCGGTAGTGCTGAGGGAAGGATCCAAAACTTTATTTTCAGAGACCAATTAATATGAGACCTTTATTTTATTTTATTTTTTTTTTTTGGTGAAAGGGGAGCGGGTGGGTGAAGGACAGTGGGGGCATGGCTTCAATATCATACATATTTGCTCAATTATATAAACATGAATTTAAAATTAAAATAAACGAATAAACAATAAAATTAAAGTAAAATGAAAATATATAAATATTGGAAAATTTGATAAAAGAAAGTTATAAGTATGTCGAAGGTTACTAAATTTACCATTTGTCCTTCGTCATACAAGAACAGATTTTCTTTATAAAAACGTGTCTTACGATGAATACGGGGTGGAATGGGTTGATTCATACGTGTTTTCAATGTACGTGTTAATTTATAAATACAGTGAACAGCATCCCCTGCATTTTATATAGAGGTCGTGTCATATATGTATATTTTGCACATTCCTATATATTTTATACTTTCGGCTTGTTTATGAATTCATGTATTTAACATACGCAATCTTATGAATTTCTTCTTGATACGGAAGTGATAAAATGTAACTCAATGTTTATAAAAAGCCATTAAATATTGCTTAAAGACAAAATTAATACTTATTAGTGAGGACAGATGGACAATGCAGTTCAAGATCAAAAGGTGTTGACACTAATTGAGTTAAAACGGTTAGGTTACAATTAGCGGATTAACGCAGGTCAAATAATGAGCGTTAACCTTTAGCGATGGTCATTCTTGAGTGATAAAGATTGACAGTGATTGGATAGAACATATTGATTAATCTATAATTGGACATGTCAATCAAAGTAATATAAATGTTTTATAAAATTTTACATAATTAAATATAGTTAGAAAGTTAGAATCAAAGTAAGAGAAAAGATGCATGTATATTAAGAAGTGTCCGTAAAAGCCGTAACGTTCACCTCATAGTCATAAGGTTCGTCTGTCTGTCCGTTTAATCAATTATCTAGCGATTTTCCCCATATACATATTGTACAGAGTGAAGAGTAGCCTATTCTCCAGATTGTTGTTATATGTTTTATGAACTTTAAAAAATGTGGAAAATATTGCGAGCGTTGAGTTTATTCCCTAGTAATCGCCAAGTTGGAGTGATACACACTAAAAACGGGCGGTTATGATAGACTGAAAAAAATGAATTCCACATGCGACAAAAAGCAAAAGAACACATGGACGCAAAATAATTGGTCATATTTAATGAGGAAGTGAATGTTATATATATATATGTAATATTATTATTAATGACATCCGAAGAAAATAATTGTAAAAGTATTTTTTATGCCCCTGTAAACGAACTTTCGGGGATATATAGTTTTTTGTCGTGTCCGTCCGTCTGTCTGTCTCTCTCTCTGTCTGTCTATTTGTTCCCAAAAACATTAACCTTGCCCATAACTTTTGATTTAGTGAAGCCATGACTTCATATTACAGATATGTATTCCTTGTGACAAGACCTTTCTTTGGGTACCACCAATTTTGGCCTTGACCTTGGAGTTTTACCTATTTTTACATGAAGATTTTGAACTTTTACTTTGGCAACATCTTTTGAACAGTAGACACTAGGACATTTATTCTACATATATGTATTTTTTGTTGTTCAAGACCTTTCATTGAATACTAACAACCTTGACCCCTTGACCATGTAAATGTTTGCACTTATAAAAAAAATTAACCTTGGCGATAACATTTGAACAGTAAGGGATAGGGCTTTCATACTTCACATATGTAATCCTTGTGCTAAGACCCTTCATTGGATACCAAGAACGTTGACCCTTTAATATTGACCTTTGAGGTTGACCTACTTTAAAAAAGCAGACCTTGAAAATAACTTTTAAAGGGTTCAGACTAGTGCTTTCAAACTTTACATATATAATCGTTGTGACAAGATCTCTCACTTGATAACAAGAACTTTGACCTTGACCTCGGAGTTTGACCTACTTTTAAAAAGTTTTAACCTTGGCTATAACTTCTGAACACTTAGTGCTAGGGCTTCCATACTCTACATAAGTATTCTATGTGGTAAGACCTTAATTTCATTGGATACCAATTAACTTGACCGATTGTCCTTAAGCTTGGCCTTGGAGATTTTTGTACTTATTGAAAAAACTTTAACAGTGGCCTACTTTCAAATTTCACAATTGTTTTCCAGTGAGAATACCATACTTTTGGTACCAATTGATAAAATCTGCACTTAAGAAAAGTTTAATCTTTGCTATGTTGCCATACGGGGGCATCAGTGTTTCACAAAGATATCTTGTCTTTATTAGGACCTGTAGGAGTGCATATGCCCTTAAATATTTCCATTTAGCATATATCCACAAGGAAAAGAGATGTGCAGGCGATTTCTCGTCAACTATTCGGTGGAATTCATTGAAAATTTCAGGATTTATTGGTCACTATATGAATTTTATATAAAATTCCGTTTGTTGGAAAATTCGCTACCAGTGCTGAGTTATGGGCAATTTCCTGATTTTAAAATGCAATTTTGTCTTCGAATGTTCTCGAAAACGGCTCAAGATATTAACTGGAGACTTGTTAGAGATGATAGACCATGAGTTATAGATGTGCAATTTTGCCTTCGTTTGCCTCGTCAGTACTTCCGGTCGCTACAGGAAGTGAATTCAAAATGTACACTTTTTCAACTTTTTTTGTTTTTCAATATTTTTCTTTGATATATTTAATGTTAATGGAGACCCTACTGGAAAGGACTAATATATATTTTATTTTAGAATTGATCAAAACACACTAGATATTCGCATTTAAAAATCTGAAGCGTGTCCAAGATGGCGGGGCGTCTCCGTGAACTCCGCCATTAAGCAAGTCGGGTTCTAGAAGGTCAGCTGAGCGTTTAGATGAACGAAACTTCTACCAAAAAGATTTATGAAATGTAAAGGATTATTTAGATTGCTACATCGCAATTACGTTGCACTGAGTATAGTTTTAATATGAGGTTTCCTCAAACGTCTATTGAAATTGCTTTTGTCTGCATCTCAAAGTAGATTACAACATGACTACAAGAAGAAATACGATGACAACAATCTTTTGCTTTGCACCAGGGAAAGCTTATCCTAAACCATGGTTATAATAGCTTTTCAAGAAACTTGCCTGACTTAATATTCACTATGTTTCTGAAGTATTACTTGACTTCTGTTTTTTTTTTCCACGCAGGCTTGTGACATATTAAATGAATAGAAAAGACAAAAATAAGAAAAATGTTTTTTAAAAAGATTGTTTATTAAAGGTTATATAAATATTCTTGAAATAAATGCAAGTTATTGAACATAAATAGTATCACATTTCTTGACCATCGGAGGGCGAGTGAGTTTTTTTTTCAGTGAAACATTCCAAACTTTTCATGAACGTGTAACTCATCTCCACTTTGGGGGAAAACAGGATACAAAATTCTAGGAAAATCTTACCGAATTCACAGCTTTAGTGTTACTTAGCTGTATACGATATTATTTTTGTATAATGTGATAAATATACTTTCTAACGCTCGAAATTCCAATTTTAAGAACATACATTTCTAATTTTCATTGAAGCTATCAAATCCATCAAATAGATCAAATATTTCAAAGGAATAGCGTTAAGAACTACTTGTGACGTTTGGCACGAAATAATGTATCGTGACCCGACTTAAGTAGTAGACAAATGGTGACAATAGTGCAGAAATCTATAACATTGGCATGCCTGTATATGGAGTTGCATGGAATAAAAAGTTGAATACATATCGAAAAAAGGAAAGAAAACAGTATCATCTGTTCATCACTCATAGATTATCTATCCTAAAAATTACTGTTAAAACTCAAGTAACAAATTCCGATGTAATCATCTTGAGCAAAGTTTAGCAAGCTGGCTGTCATTTTACAATTCCAAACTGAATTTAAAAAAAATGTAATGTATGTTGGAATCAAAAAACCAATTTTGCGATATTCGAATGTTAAATTTGAAGCGGGTTCCAAAAGGCGTAATGGGTACCGCAATGGATTTTCACGCTGGCGACCCGGGTTCGATCCCCCTTGTGTCCGATTTTTAAAATATCTTTTTAAAGTCTGATTTTACGTTGTTTTTTCTGAATCAGACGGAAGACCTCTCGTTGCTCGCAACAAGTTTCGTTTCTAGTTATTATTATTATTTTTTTCTTCTTCTTCTTCCTGGGTACTTTTTTGTCCGGGAATGATCTCGTAAACTATACATCCGACTAAGGTGAAATGTTTTTAGGGTCAGTAGACATGTTATGTAGATTTGTGGAACGAAGGTCATTTTGCGCGCACGTGCTTGCAAGAGCGTGCATGTGCATCATGTGAAATGACCGATTTAATTGATATAGGCGTAACTTTTTTAATTTTGGATGAAATGCTTTGAAACTTAAAATATAAGGATATATTAGAAGCATAGACAATATGACATGGTCAAAATAGCTAGATCTCACGCGCATGCACGTGCGCTTTGCTCTGATTGGCTGAAACTAAAGTCTCAATATCTTTCTTATTTTTTGACGAAATCCTTTGAAATTTTGAAAATAGCCATGCATTAGGATATCCTACAACAAGATATATAGCAATTATCATGAAAACACGTGCATGTACGTGCGCTGCAATCTGATTGGCTTAAACTTTAAATAGCTATAACTCCCTTGATTTTTCAACCAAACAGGATGGGATTTGGAACATAGATAGATATACTGGACTACTACAAGAAGGTATGGTCACCATGCACATGCATACACGTGCATGTACGTGCGCTGCATTCTGATTGGCTGAAACTTAAAACAGCTATAACTCCCTTGGTTTTCAACCAAACGGGGTGGGATTTAGAACATAGATAGATGTAACGGACATCTACAAGAAGATATGATCACCATGCTCATGCATGCACGTGCGTGCACGTGAAATGAGCAAAATAAAAAAAGAACGCTTGAATGAGCGTTTCTTTTTATTACTTTTGGATTAAATGCTTTAATATTTAGTATATAAAAATATATAGATTGTTTAGACATGATGATATGGTCATTACGCACATGCATTCACATACGCACGCAAAATTTGAATGTACTTTGTACACTTCTGGGTAAACGTTATTAAAGTCTCAAATGCATCGAGTTTGTCTTATTTAATGAAGCTTACAGGGAATATGGCACCAAAAGGGAGTTGGGGAGCGTTTGGGGAACATCTGTAACGGTCCCCGTTACAATTAGCACTAGTCTAGATTAAAGTTCGTCAATTCTCGGGCGCATGTTGCAAGAGTTTATTCTTAAATAATTTAATTTCAATTGTATCAAGCAATTTCATTGGCTGAATCATTCAGAGGAACATATATTATTTTGTTTAAAATAACTTGCCTACGTCACAATGAGTTACGTCAAAAACGTATCACTCCGCTTAACATTACGTTTAAAATAATGCTCAATTTAAAGGCTTTTTTCCGGAGGTAATATTGTCTCATTGTCTACACTGAAATTAAATTATAAGGAATGAAGCTCATTTCAACTAATGTTATCCGATATAACAAAACTTGGGACAGTTTACGCTTTCTTATGAACCGCTTCGCGGATTATAAAGCGTAAACTGCCCCAAGTTATGTTATATCGGATAACATAAGTTGAAATGAGCTTCATTCCTTAAATAATAGTATTTATTTAAAAAATCAAGCCGCTTTCTGAGTTTGAATAGAATCATGGATTATACAGATAATTCTTTTTTTTTTAATTTGAGATCCCAAATTTAACCATAAAATGACATAATATAAAAATGCCATATCAAATATTTAAGTCTACAGTACAGGATATTTTAAGAATTCAATAATCACTTTATCGTTATGATATTCAACAATTTTTCTAACTATATCTCGGTGATCTTTTAAAACAAGTTGCTTAATATAGGACACATCTCTTCACAAGCTTGGTTTCACTGGGCAACAGAACAAACATTTTTAAGCATCTCCCTTCCTTCACAAAAACAGTAAATTCAATTTATGACATAACTTCTGGAAAGTGTTTATAATCTTATCTTAATAAATCGTTTACAAATCATTACATACTATTGCAAGGAATGTCCAAAATTTACGTTTATCTTTGCATCCGTTAGTTGTTCGAACTAGATTATGTAAACCATTTATTGTCTCGGCTTCGCCTGGGTCAATATGAATATGTTTGTGGTGAATAACAAACCATATTCAACACCAAAAAGAGTCCATAATTGTATAATATTATATAAGTGGATTATTTTCGTAATTTTCATTGGCTGAAAGGACGTCACGTGATATTCCTCCTTTTATGATAACGACGCGGAAGCGCGTCGGCGGAAAATGATAACGCACGACACAGTGTTCGGTTGCACTGATGTTACGTAGAACATGACGTCATAGTATGAGAAGCGTGTTTTTAACCATTGTGACGTAATGACAGCCGAGTCTGTTTAGTTAGGACTGTATATTAATGCATTCATTTTGAGTGATTATATAATATAACTATTATGAACTTCAGTGAACGGTCAATATGTGGTTATAAGGACTCATGGCAATTGATATGGACCGAAAACACAGAAAGTTATAGCGACCGAGCCTGCGATGTAGCTATCATTTTCTGTGTCTGAGTCCTTATAACCACGTATCGACCTACACTGAAGTCCATAACTGTATATTATTATACCTCATATAAATAAACACAAGTAAAGATGAATCTGATTGACTGAAGCAGTCACGTGACCGTTGTGTTCGCCCTGCAACAAAACTTCGTGTTTCCCGCATTCTGTTCACCTCGGCTGACTACTCTAGATATCCTACATAAAGATGTAATCAGCCGAGGTGTACAGAACGTGTTTCACGTCGTGTTCCCCGATTGTGAGGTCAAATGCGGCAAATGTGGTGATTAATACTGAATTCGATTGTTTAAATTTTTCATTAATTATGTCGATACAAAATCTTAAAATATAAATAGTTAGAAAAGTGTTTCAATGGGTGGGGAATGAATGTTACTACACTGCAGTGTGTAAATCAGAATGACTTGTCACGAAGGTTTTTTTTTTAATGAAACGCTAGGGGTTTGAATAATACACATATTGGTATTTTATATTGTTCTCATCATATGTTTACGTTATTTATTGGATTCTCTTTATATTTTCTGAATTGTGCTTGATTCGGTATAATAGAATAATTATTGCATGATAGTGAGGGAGACATGAAGGGATATTCCCCTCGCGCATTGCCCTCGGGGAATATGAATTTTCATGGGCGAAGAAATCTTCATATCTCCCTCACTATCATGCAATAATTGTATCATAGTCAATGTAGAATGGCTGCATTAAAATATACGTCTCAGCGTAAAATGTTATAGCGACGTAAAATGGCTTTGCTTTTATTTAATTACCCGGCCGATACTCGTGTTGCAAGATATATTTAATTAAAAATGCCATCTAAACTTTATGTATTTACATGTATGACAGTTGAGACCCCCCTCCCAACCTACCCCGGTTATTACGACACAACATAAAAATGGAGTAGAATTATAACAGTTCCTTCAACTATGTATATCAGATGTTTTTGCATATAAACTAGGATACGGACTTAAGAATTCTACAACATCCCAGGTACAAAATGGACCATAAGGGTTTGATGCTCCTTTTGCACTCTTGAAACCTGTAGGTTAAATTCAGTTTCTTTCCCAGTGCAGCGTCAAAAACTTGTTTAACACGGATAGTGACAGTTCCCTACCTAAGTTTTTAGTATTTAAAGTAAATGTCACGGGTCTTTTGGATATATCTTTTTTTTTTAAAGAAAGGCCCGTCCCGCGTTAGGCATTGGTCAGTAACGCAACTATGCATAAGCACTTGACCTTAAGTGGATGATGTCTTTATCTGGTTGAAAAATCCTTAAATAGGGATAAGCAACATTCAATTATAAAACACATATTACATATAGGAATCCCTCTCCTCCTTACCAGTTTATTTTCGAAGACATGACTACTGTTCTCGTATCTTATATCGATGATTTCAAAGAAGTTTGATGAAATAGATTGATACCTCTCAATTAGGACCCAGTTACAAAATATGGATCACATAATACTCGTACGGAAGTGTCCATATAAAAATTATGTGTGTACCCGTAGGATAAAAATCTATAACACAAATAGGAAATGCATTGTACTGCTTCAACAAAGATGACTTTTATCATTTCTAGAACAAATACAGTACTCATAGTGAAATACAAAGAATATATGCAATACTCATAACTGAATTCAAAGAAGTAGCATATATAGATAAACTAAACTATCATTATAAATATAAAGGACAAGAAAACATTGATGTAACAATCAATTGTCGCCCGGGAAATATTATAATAAAGTAAACTATGAAATTGAGTCTTGATCATCAAACCGCTTCGATATCTGTGAAAAGACATGCGTCTAATTGATGGAGACGATAGTGGCGAATATTTTGAAAACTTATATTCGGATAAAATCAAACAAAAACGGTACCAATTTAAACTTGATTAATCCCTCAAGTAAATTTTGGCTGCACAAAATATAAATTGAAGTAAGACACATGCATCATCTATATTCAAAAATGTATTAATTTTCAATTTTAGAATATAAAACACGAACTGTGCAGAGCACGTTTTTATTTTTATGCGAGAAGTAAAATTCGGTGTTCTGAAAAAAGGAACCTATCGTTTTTTCGATAGAAAATGATAAGCAAGTTTATATATTAGATATGAAAAAATATATATATATTAACAGATTCACTTTATGGAAGTAAATATATTATGTATCTCGTAATTTATAAACGGAAAGAACTTCCGATTGACTATCTTTTCAAAGTTTAAAAAACCTTTAATTCTAAATAACTACTCCCACCCCAATCCCCATACACCAACACTTAAACTTATATGTATAGAGCAGCCCGGTTCTCCGGGCTGCAATAACTCATATTCAACACCTTATAGCGTTTAAAAAGTTTTTATTTCTTAATTTTTATCAGACATTTCAAAAAAAAGTCTCCACCTGTAATTTCATGACAAAACGTCTTCTCGGTCCTTTGATTTTAATTTTTTTAAGTGAAAAAATCACATTTATTTACGAAAATGTGTTGATCTATAATCTTGTTATAATAATATGACGATTAGGAACATTGTCGACGTATTTTTTGAATGACACTCGTATAACATTTATATTGTATGGTTAAAATTTTATTACCAAAACAAGTTCCTAATTATTAGTTCAGCAAGTTGTTAAGTGGGAATGTCAAGTCATTAAATGTTGAAGCAGTTAAAAAGTGAGGACTTATTAAAAGGAAAGGTTCATATGAATTGTGTGACTGATTTTTAATGTTTTGTCAAAATAAAGCTAAAGATTTACATTTTACAATGATCTTCTTTTTGCATTTAATACCATCTATATACTTATACGTACCTTGTACTAAGCAGACAAGAAATAATACAGCAACAACCAATATGCACAATATGCAGCGGAAATGAAAGCTTCGTAGATTCTCTAAGAAAAACTATAAAAAGGAATGTTATCAAAACAAAAAAAAACACATTTAAAAAATCAAGAAAAACTGAAAGATCTAGCAAAATGGCTCCTGATTTTATCATATGTTCAAGATTTCCAAATAAAACAGGAAAACGATTACTGAGTTGATCGATAATAAGGCCGTACTGGTATGACATAACTAATAGATTAGTTGTTTATAAATTTACTCCGAGAACAATTGAAAGCGTAACGCGTAATTGTTGAAGATTTTTGACGAATCGGACCTTGTTAATGTAAACCTCGGCATAAGAGCCTTTGAATAATTGATTGATTGACTGTATATTGTTTAATGTCTCTCTCGAGAAGTTTTCACTCATATGGAGATGTCGCCACTTGCCGATAGAGAGTTATATATTTTGTCCTATACTCGGCACTCAGGGCCATTTTGCAGTGAGGGATCTTTGTTGTGCCAGCACCTACTGCGACATGGGACCTCAGTTTATTCAGTCTCATTCGGAGGACCGATCTCCACGTTCCACAGTGGGATTCGAACCCGCGACGTTATAATCAGATCCGTTTGTGACTCTAGAACAGAAGCTTTACCTACTGTGACACATGGGCGTCTAAAAGCTTTTGAAAATTGAATTGAAATTTGATTTTAATGGATAATTGAGATTTCAAATCAGCTCAAAGCCAAGTGTGTAGGTTGAAGAACGGTAGTCACTCATATATCTCAAATGATAACTACCAAACTAAAGAAGAAAGTAAGAAAAATAAAAATAATTTTTCGTGTCAGAAGATAAAACCATGGGATAATGAAAAAACAGAAGAATTTTGTCAAAATATTGATTTAAATGTTCTAAGAAAATTAAAATATGACTTGAGCAATATTGATATCAATGATTTAAATAAAAACCAGGTTAATGAAATCTTTTCAGACACTGCAGGTCTACTGCTTGACTCGGCACGCACAACTTTTGGAATATTTAATGCTCGCCAAACTCACAATAAACTACCACAGAAAAGAAAAGAATGGTTTGATAAAGAATGCAAAATAGCACAAAAAAAATATAGGAAATCAAAACGAATGTTTAGGAAATATCGTTCAAGCATCTTAAAAGAAGAAGTACGTATCAATGAACGTAAATATAAAAATACTATGGATAAAAGTATGAAAAAACATAGAAATTTAATTATGAAAAAAATTAGAAAACTGAGAAGTAACGATCCAAAAAGTTATTGGAAAATAATTAATAAAAGGCCGAACAACAAAAAATGTGATATTAATATTGATGAATTTTACAATTACTTTAAAAACGTCAATAATGGCGATGTAAATAATGACGAACCACTATCAAATGAGATTAGAAATACATATACTAATGAAGAACTAGACTCAGTGATAACTGAAGATGAGATAAAACACGCAATTGAAAATATTAAAAATAACAAAAGTTCTGGAAGTGATGAAATTTATAATGAATACATAAAATCCTCTGCTAGTATTATGTTACCGGTATATGTTATGTTATTTAATATTGTTTTTAACTCAGCAATTTTACCTGAAGCTTGGATTGTTGGTGATATATTGCCTATTTATAAAAATAAGGGGAACGACAATGACCCTGAAAACTATAGACCTATAACTTTATTAAGTTGCATGGGTAAATTATTCACATCCATCTTAGCTAAACGATTAAATAATTATGCTGAGCAATATGATATACTAAATGAAAATCAAGGGGGTTTCAGATCAAATTATTCTACAATAGATAACATTTTTACTTTACAATCGCTAATCGAATTATCCTTTTTAATGAAAAAGAAACTATATTGTGCATTTATAGATTTTAAGGCTGCTTTTGACAATGTATGGAGAATAGGACTATGGCAAAAACTCATTGAAAATAATATTACCGGAAAATGTTTTGAAGTTATAGAGAAAATGTACTCTGAAAGTAAATCCAGAATAGCTGTTAATGATATGGTTACTGAATATTTTCCATGCAAAATAGGGGTACGACAAGGGGAAAACTTATCGCCCTTTTTATTTGCTTTATTCCTGAATGATGTAGAATCTTTTTTAATTGCACATAACAATATTGGTGTCTCAACAATATCAAATGAGATTGAAAAAGAACTTGGTGTCTTGTTAAAAATGCTGATTATTTTGTATGCAGATGATACAGTTTTACTATCGGAATCACCCGAAGATTTACAGAATCAGTTGCACAGTTTTTTATTGTATTGTGAAAAATGGAAGCTAGAAGTTAATATAGAAAAAACAAAAATAATGATTTTTTCAAAGGGACGTATACCGCATAAAGTTTTTTATTACAATAACAAAGAAATTGAAATTGTTAAACATTTCAAATATCTAGGAATTATATTCTCAACAACAGGCTCATTTATTAAGACAAAACAATATGCTACTGAAAGAGCAACGAAAGCTATGTATGGTATTTTGAAAAAGGGTAACCAATTACATCTTTCTCTTTATGACCAATTGTATTTGTTCGACAAGATTGTAATTCCAGTTTTATTGTATGGTTGTGAAGTGTGGGGTTATGGTAATGTTGAAATGATAGAAAGAGTACATTTAAAATTTTGTAAAATGCTTTTTCATTTAAAACCAAGTACTCCAAATTTTATGATCTATGGTGAATTAGGTAGAGTACCTTTAAGTATACATATCAAAACAAGAATTATTGCATATTGGTCAAAAATTTTATATGGAAAACAATCAAAATATTGTTTTTTAATGTATAAATTACTTCGTGCAAAATTTGATAATGGACATGAATCTAAATGGTTAAAGAATTTGAAATCAATTTTAGACAATTGTGGATATAGTAATATTTGGAACCAGAATCAATTATTTAATAGAAATTGGCTTATTAAAAGTTTGAAACAAAAATTACTAGATCAGTTTCAACAAAATTGGAATTCAACCTGTAAAGATTCTTCAAAAGGTGTGACATATAATCTATTTACAAATTTACACTTTGGATGCCAATTTTATGTAGATAGCAGGTTAAATAATTATAAGAAACAAATTTTAGCTAGATTTAGAACAGCAAACCATAAATTACCCATTGAAACAGGAAGATGGGAAGGTATTGAAAGAATTAATAGAATATGTCTTTTATGTAAAAATGATCTTGGTGATGAATTCCACTATATTTTATGTTGTGAAAAATTAAAAGATGAAAGAAAATTGTACATTCCGAAATATTATTTTACAAGACCAAATATTATCAAATTTAATGAATTGTTTTCTTCAAAAAATGTTGGACTATTGAGTAAACTCTGTTCTTTTATTAAAATTTTAAACGAGAGAGTCAAACCTCCAGGTTAACATCAATGTAAACATATATGGAAATACTTGATTATAAGCACACTTTGTATATATGTTACATGTTATGCTCACGCATGTATGTATATATGTTATGATAATATGTATTGATCTCTGTGTTGTTAAATAACAACCAAAGAGATGTTAATAAACTGGTAAACTAAAATTGAATTAAAATTAAATAATCAATAGAGCCCCGCCCTAATGCCAGAACCCCCTACTCTGGGGCAATTAAAATACACAATTTTAAAAGAGACATTCTTGCACATCATAACTACTGTATGTACTTATTATTTTATCTAATACGAGGGAACAGAAAAAAAATCATTTCAAATATTGAAGGCATTTTCACTATATCATTAATATCTTGTATGTCTAAGAAATAAGGTATTGTGTTCAGTTTTATGTTTCTCTATGCTGTTAATTAATATCGCACTGTACATGATAGGAAACTGGCCACAAATGGTTATCATGGAAATGAAAGTCTAATGAAAATATCCTCATTTCAAAGGCTGGTTTATTTACTCTACTATTTTGGTTTTTAGATCTACGATAGGTTTGTATGTATGATACTGAGTGGAAGGTTCAACCCTGGCGACCTGTCCATCAATGAAAAGACCCTAAGGCTTGTAAAAACTAGTCAGCAGATCATGGAACAGATGAGAGATAGATTCAGTGTTTCTTCTCAAGAAAACCACACAAAGAAGAATACCACATCCCAAATTAAACCAGAAATGAGACAGTTCATGATGAACTTTTATCTTCTAAACCTCAAGTTGAGCACAGTGCAGTTTTCATCCGAAGTGACTGAGAAGTATTCAACACTGGACATTACAGGTGATTGTGGCCGACAGATCCGCTATATTGGAACCAGATTCAAGGGTCGCAGAGAACCGTCAATTGTCAAACTTCCTGGAAGTGGTGGACTTCTCTTTGGACGAATATGTTTTTTTCTCGAACACGTATCGTGTGGAGCAGTTCAAAACTGGGTTATTGTAGATGTGTATCCAATTGCTGAAAAAGTTTTATGGAAAATGCGTTTTATTATTAAACGCAATATTATTTGGATTGGCTGGATTATCAATGTTTAATGGGATACATGACTATATATGTTCATATGATGTCTTTGCTTTCAGGGAGATATGTGAATACAAATAATACGTCTTGAGACTCTGAGTTATGGTATATGGTATATCGTTTGCAAGAATTCTTGTATAGAGAAAATGAACCAAACACCAAGTTACACTTTGCTTGATTTTTAAACTCAGATTTATGATTACGGCGAATGAAAGTACCTTGAAATTCATTCAAGTTTTTTTCCCTTCTTTTTAGACCACAGTTTTTTTTTGGTATACATTTTATTGATATTTAAACAAAATTTAGAAATGAAATATTAGAGTCCTTTTTTTCAATTCAGCATTTCACTACTTTATAAGATCTCTTGTATTTATACAGTCAAATAACAACAACATTCTCAGATATCTTAAATGTTGTTTGTAGAAACTTAAGAAATTTTTCTCCAATCAATGATCTTGATGTGTTACATGTTAAATGCATAATCATGTTTGTTATCATGATTATTTGTATATTCATGTGTTTTGTTTTGTATGTACTCAATGAAACTGAATTCCCAAGTATGATACTGCAATAAAAGAAATTTACTGATAAGCGTTGTCCTTCTATAGAATCAACAAGACAATTATATGCACCTAATGGCTGTCACTAAGGGTGACACAAAAGATCAATGTCTGATTAAAACTAGCATATACTAGTAAAAGGATGGAAGAGGGCCACATGCAGTACAGGGCCAACTTTAAAAAAAAATGTTATGAAATATTTGGGTTTAATGGTAGAACCACCAACGCCCCGAATTTCAATATCAATTCTGCCCTGCATTTCAAAATGTCATTTCCAGATTGCTTGAAAAAAAAATGTGCCTTATTCTTCATATATGATCTTGAACTTTTTTCTTAATGAGTTAGTATTTTACAAGAATATAAGTGCATATTTACAGATTAATATTCTGTAATCAATAGGATCTGAATCGAGATTTTCGCAGTCAGTATTTTTTTTATTTTAGTACTGTCAGTAGTGACAATATCTCTTCCACACAGACTCCAGAAAACCATGAGGTATCTGCCATTCCATGTGCATTATGCATGCACTTATTTCATTTATAAGTGTTAGACCATGAATAACCATTTGCAATTAAAAACATTATTGATGTTTGTAATTAAGTAGAATTCACACCAAGATGAAAACTCTCCGGCCTATTAAGGCCAAATTACGCATTAATTCTTGATCACATCAAAACATTTAGCATATAGACTTTCAAAGCTAACAGATTCAATAAATGAAAATTACCCAATTATAATTTTTTACTAATTTTTTATGTTTTAATAAAAAAAATTGTCGTTCAATTTCAGATATACTTGTACGGAAAGAGTGCGTTTTATTTCGAAAAAAAATTGCGGTTATTACAGCACCCAATTATTTCCAAATTATTACTAAACGGGTGACTGTTAAAAAACTGAAATTAACGGCTCTAGACACACATTCTTCATATCAAAGCAGTACATGTTTACACATTTGTTTTAGCCCAGACAAAATTGTTATAGAATATCTAGGTGCATGATGTGAATAGCTATTGTAGTTTACTTTATACTGCATTGATTGAATAATCAATTAAACAGGTTAAGTGTACTTTATTGAATTTTTTCTGCTGTCGATAAAGATTAAATAAACTACAATGTACAAAGTTATCATAGCCCAGCATTTGCAATTAAGTGGTCTAATAAAAATAATGTTAACTAGAAAATCTTGTTGCTACAGCAACAAAAACGGTCTTCCGTTCTCCTCTATTTATCTGTATGAATGAGCTTTTATCTATGTTAAAAAGGCATATAATCTTTAAAATGATCACAGGAAAACAAACGAAACAAACAAAAGGTGTAACTTTCCAAGATTCTCGACGTTACTTTACACAATTTTAGTCTTTCTAACATTTGCAAAAATCATTTTCAATTTTTTTTATCACTTCCTGTGACGACCGGAAGTGACGGCGGGCGGCGCATTTAAACCTATATCTGTTGCTCAATCTTTATTGTTTATTATTTATATAAGTTTAATGTCTTCATCTGTTACAGTTTAAGAGATCTCGTAATGTTAACCTCTCATTTTGAGGACAAGAAATCACGCGACCGGAAGTAATTTTTTAAAAAGGTATTTGAGGTAACTCTAGACATTTAAGTCTTGAAAAACATATCCTAAAATCATTCCAAATATTCTTTTTATAAAAAATATTTATGGGTTAGTATGGTACTAAATTTATGCAGTTTTTCTCTCATAACCGGAGGTTGTCATTTTTGTTTCCAGTGGGACTGACATTTCAAAACTACAAATAAAATACTATAATGAATTACTTAGAAATATTCCATAAAGAAAGGTTGAATTTTTTGATTACTTTGAATACTTCCTGTGACAACCGGAAGTGACAGTGGACAATGTTAAAGCAAATGAATTTGCCTACTCATCAACATCTACCAATCCTATAAGTTTGGTTTCTTAGTCTTTTACCGTTTTTGAGATCTAGTTATGATAACTTCTCGTTTTGAGGATAGGAAATCACGCGACCAGAAGTGAATTTCAAAAAGATATTTGATGTAACTATAGACATATGCAGTCGAAATAACATATCAAAAAATGAATTCAAATACCTTATCTATAAAAAGTATTTATGGAAAAAAAATAGTCAAATTATTTAGTTTTTCTCTTGTGACCGGAAGTTGTTTTTGTTTCCGGTGGGACTGATATATTTTGAAATTACAAATAAGATGCTTTAATGTGATGCAAAAAAGTTTCATTATAGGAAAGTTTAAATTTTTGATTACTTTGATGACTTCCTGCAACGATCGGAAGTGATGGCGGAAGATCTTATTCCCAATAGTTTTGCCTACTCATCAAGATCTACTACTCCTATAAGTTTGGTGTCTTAATCTCTTACCGTGAACAAGATCTAGCTATGATAATGTTTCATTTTGAGGACAGGATATCACGCGAGCGGAAGTGAATTTCAAAAGGATATTTGACGTTACTGTAAACATTTGCAGTTTAAATTACATATCCAAAAATCACTACAAATACTTTATCTATTTAAAACGTTTATGTAAAGAAAAATACTCAAATTATGTAGTTTTTCTTTTATAACCGGAAGTTGTCGTTTTTATTTCAGGTAGGACTGATACATTTTGAAACTTAAATAAGATCCTATAATGTGTTATGAAATAAGATTTAACAAAGGAAAGTTGAAATTTTCGATTTCTTTCATCACTTCCTGCGACGACCGGAAGTGACGGCGGGCGATCTTATCCCCAATGGTTTTGGTGTCTTAATCTTTCACAGTTTACGAGATCAAGCTATGAAAACTTCTCATTTTGAAGACAGTAAATCACGCGACCGGAAGCGAATGTTACAAAGATATTTGACGTTACCGTAAACATTTGCTGTTTAAATAACATATCCAAAAATCATTAAAAATACTTTAACTATAAAAATGTTTATGGGGAAGAAAAATGCTCACATTTTGCAGTTTTTCTCTTATAACCGGACGTTGCCGTTTTTGTTTCCGGTGGGACTGATATATTTTGAAATTACAAATAAGATGCTACAATGTGATGCAAAAAAGGTTCATTAAAGGAAAGTTGAAATTTTTGATTACTTTGATCACTTCCTGTGACGATCGGAGGTGATGGCGGAAGATCTTATTCCCAATAGTTTTGCCTACTCATCAAGATCTACTACTCCTATAAGTTTGGTGTCTTAAACTCTTACTTCTGATATTTGACTATGACAAAATATTTTTGAAAAAGACAGAAACCGGACATTAACAGAAGAGAATTTAGAAAAAATGAAGAAAAAAATGTCTGAGCGTATTTCCTTCTCTATCATCCCTGAAAATTTCTAGAAAAATCAGTCCATCCATCTCTAAGAAATCCGCCTGACAAAAATCGGAGGAAAATAATAATAATAGAAATTAAAGGAACCAGTAGAATCACTATAAGGTCTTTCGTCTGAAACAGAAGACCTTTAAAAAAATACTCTAGTGCGGGTAGTGACAAACCAAAACATAATCCCATTTCGTCGGGGGGGGGGGGGGGGGGGGGGGGCTGTAAGTTTTTATTAACTTTTATGTGCAATAGTATTCATTCATTCCTTCATACAATTATTTAACGTACATTTGCTATTAAAATCTATTTGCTGATCATACACTTACAATTAAGGAGAGTCACAGATTGCACGATGCTGAGAACTAAGCTCCTCCCCTTTTACTCTGATCACAACAGGTAAGCTGCTTTCACGGGATTTAAAAAAAAAAACAAGCTTGCTACATGTACGAACGGTCAGAGGTACCTGTATGCACAGTAATGTCTTAAGAATTTGCATTGGACTAGCGATGACTAAATCAGTTTGAACGGATTTTATACGAATTAGAATAAAATGCTCTTCCGTTATAGTATACAGGCATGTTTACATGCTCAAATAGCTTTTAAAGTTTACATATATAGCAAAACGATCATTTAGTAATTTATTTAGTAAAAGAATTAGGATCAAAAGACTTTTCCCGTGTAAAGATACATGTAGGTATGAAAGGCTACAACTATTGCTGATAAAAAAAAATCCATAACTATAGCAGAGAAGTCAATTGTCGTAATAATATTAAAATTTTAAACTTATCATTTTTTATTTTATAAGGACAATGCATTTATTATCGTGAAAATTATCAGCAGCTTTAAATAATTTAGTCAACTCAAAGAATTATTTTAATCGCGTAAAATCTTAAATATAGGTATGGTCAATGTATTATATCGGTCCTTTTACACGGTTACATGTAGAAATGAAATAATTAAACATCTGAAAAACATCAATAAGATTAAAGATTCACAAAAAAAAGAAGCTGTTCAAATCAGAATCTTGTCTCGGCCTATTCTTTTCTTCTAAAAAACATGATATGGGAATTCTAACTTCAAAAATGCGTAACTTACCAAAATTCTGATTTTCTATTTAGATTCAAATTATTTCACAAAATACCCAATTGAAAATACATGCATTTTTTATAAAATGAGAAAAAATTAAATCCCTTCAGGGTACTGTGTTTTTCAGAAAAGAACAGGGTAAAACTGTGCCGTACAGTAATGTACAGTACTATGTTCTGTGAAATACTGTGATGTACTGTAATGGACAGTAAATGTGTACAGGGAATAATAGTAATGTACTGTGAAGTTCAGTAATCTGTACAGAAAAAATCTGTGACTTACAGTGGAAAGCAGTGAATGCGTACTGGGGAGTACTGTAGAGTTCTATGATGTACAGAGAAAACGTACTGTGAAGTACAGAGAGGTACTGTGAAACGCAGTGCATCTGTACAGTGAGGAACTGTAATGTACTGTGAAGTACAGAGGCAAGTACACAGATTTACAGTGAAAGTACAGAGTCTATCAGAGATTTTCAGAGAATAATCAAAATATCAGGGAATTTCGAGTCCAGTAGTGTTATTGCAGAAGCAGTTAAAAGTTACAAGATTGTCAACAATCTTTACAATCATTACTAGAGAGTAAGTTTGAGAAATTCTGAAATGATATTGCTCTTGAACTTTAACTTATCAGAACGAAAATGAATCATTGTCCGTTCTGTGTAATCCATAGTCAATCATCTTTTGTCGCAAACTTCACCTTTAATTGTATGATAAACACTAGAAATCCCCTTGAAGATCCAAATCGAACAATAACCGCAACAATGTATATCAAGTATGTTAAGAAGGCATTTCTCGGGAAGATAAAATTTTTATAGAAAATCAAGTTTGACAGTTTAACATGGCCGCTGATAAAATGAAACTATTAACAATTGCATAAAGACAAAATAGTCTATAAGGCAAAGATGTGCACCACCACCACGGCACGAATCGTCTTCTATT
The DNA here is from genome assembly GCF_032062105.1 of Saccostrea cuccullata. Taxonomy (NCBI): domain Eukaryota; kingdom Metazoa; phylum Mollusca; class Bivalvia; order Ostreida; family Ostreidae; genus Saccostrea; species Saccostrea cuccullata. Next base: position 72,773 of record NW_026921947.1, on the reverse strand, counting down.
AATAACAAAATCTTCCTTTACTTGGACATTAAAACCTGCGTCATGTAGGAAGGTACGGAATTGAAAATAAATAGGACAAGAGGCCCAGGGGACATAGCGCTCACCTGAGCACATCGGCTAGGAAGAAGCACATATCAGATCAGAACTAAAAGTTTACTGAGGTGGCAGGGGGGCTTGAATTTTAACCCTCCGGGGGTTCATGATCTGAACAAACTAGAATCTACACTTCCTGAGGATGATTCCATATAAGTATCACTAATCATGGCTTTGAATACTTTAAAAGAAGATTTTAAAAGGTTTCCCTTTATATCCCTACGTAAAACTTGGGTTTGCCATTTTGGCCCCACCCTGGTCCCGGGAGTCATAATTTGTGCAAACTTGAATCTACACTACCTGAGGGTGATTCCACATGAGTTTCATCTTTCCTGTCTCAATGGTTCTTGAGAAGAAGATTTTTAAAGATTTTTCCTATATATTCCTATGTAAAACTTTGATCGGCCAGTTTGGCCCCACCCAGCCCCGGGGGACATGATTTGAACAAACTTGGATCAACACTACCTTGGGATGATTCCACATGAGTTTCATCTTTTCTGGCACAGTGGTTCTTGAGAAGAAGATTTTTAAAGAGTTTTCCTTCATATTCTTATGTAAAACTTGGGTCGGCCATTTTGACCCCACCCTAGCCCCGGGGGACATGATTTGAATAAACTTGAATCTACACTACCTTAGAATGATTCCACATTAGGTTCCTCTTTCCTGGCACAGTGGTTCTTGAAGAAGAAGATTTTTAAAGAGTTTTCCTATATATTCCAATGTAAAACTTGGGTCGGACATTTTGGCCCCACCCTAGCCCTGGGGGTCATGATTTATACAAACTTGAATCAACACTACCTTAGGATGATTCCAAATTAGTTTCATCTTTCCTGGCCTGGTGGTTCTTAAGAAGAAGCTTTTTTAAAAATGACATTAATTTTTCTCTAATTCATAATTATCTCCCCTTGGAAAAGGGCGTGGCCCTTCATTGGAACAAAGTTGAATCCCCTTTACCCAAGGATACTTTGAAGCACGTTTGGTTGAAATTGGCCCAGTGATTCTTGAGAAGAAGATGTAAATGTGAAAAGTTAACGACAACGACGACGACAGACAACGGACAAATTTTGATCAGAAAAGCTCACTTGAGCCTTCGGCTCAGGTTACCTAAAAATATCTATTAAGGTGAAAGTTATTGTTTTCGGGGCTTTGAAATAATTCATCAAACAAAAAAATATAATTGGTGGTAGAATAAAATTAATTAAATACTTCATTCCGGAGAATTAATCAGCAAAAACTTAAGAAATGAAATAAAGAAGAAGACAGATTTCGGTAGGAAAATTCGGCAGGAGTTAGTCAAGACTGGAATGGAGGATGTTGAGGGTAGGAATGTTGCCGTTTCCTTCCTAGACAACGTAATATGATATTTGAAATAGCCCGTTATTATCGTTTTGTTTTGTTAAATGTTCAGATCAATATTTTTTCACACAAGATCTCCCGTATATTTTCCTGGTGTAAAAGTAAGCCGTCAACTGTAAAGGTCAGTGTCTTCGCAAAAGTCCAATAGCCCTTCACTGGAATAGGTGAGGTCTCCATATGAGTAAAAAATTCTCGAGAGGGACGTTAAACAATATACATTCATTCAAACGCTTATTTTAGAAAAAAAAGATGACAATATCGATAAAAGAAGACAGGTCCTGAAAAAACGCTTTAATATTTGATATTTCTTGGCTCGTGTTCTTTAAATGATTTTCTGATGTTCCTTAAGAAGAGAGCGTGCCTCATCAGATCAAACTTTTAGTCCCTTTACCCACAAACACTGTGTTCAAAATTTTATTTAAATTATCCCATTGATAGTGGTAGAAAAAGAAAGATTTCTAATTAGAGGATATACAACGAAACATATTATGATAAAAAGTCTAATTTGAGCCTTCGGCTCCGGTGAACAGTCCGGTAAGCAAAACCATTCTTTTAAGTTTTCGTTTACTTTTTAAGATGAAAAAAGTGGACGTTCACAAATATCAAATAATATACAATGACCCGCTGCTTCTTACCTGTATTAATGAATTAATATTACTGGAAAAGTCAATCCCGCTGAAATTAATAGTTTCCATGTTGACGTTTTTTTTTAACTCGGAGATATTTCTAATCTTTTAGGTCATCTACAATGGATAAAAAGATAATTTTACATGCAAATTTTTAGAACGTTTGTTCTTTTGATGATCACATTGGTTCTACAGTGACAACAACATAGATGACCCAATATATAAGCTCCTTGACAAGATTATTTTTCTTCAAATTCAAGTCAAGAGGTAAAAAAAAAAATGTTAGTACCTTCAGAGAGGTCTCGTCAAAATATAAAAGCCTTTTGCATCAACCATTCAAAAATTACAGTCAAAAATTATTTTTTGGAAAAATAATTCATACTTTAAGGTAAAGGACATGATTAAAAAATTGTTGGTGTGCAAGGAAAAAAATATCTTATCAGAAGGAACACATATGTAAAAAAAACAAATGTCATGGCATACACCTATTATTGCTAAAATTGCATAAAAATAGGGATGTCACATATTTGTGTTTTGGCTCTTTTTAGCAGAGAGAGCGATAACAAATGCGAGCTCTGAAATAAAGATAAACATACATGACGATGCTGGTCACTAGGGTTGACCATTTTACCATAAGGGTTCTAATTTAAAAAATGATTCATTAAACTTCGGTTGTTTACTTGTTTATTGAAAGGTGTATTTGGTTAGGACGCTGAAGAAATGGATAGGATTAAAGTCTCCAGAAGTCAGTTGCATTTGTGGTATAAATTAGTTATATCAAAAATATTTAAAGCGACCAGGGCAGATACGATTTCAGTGGAAAGCTAAACTATGACTATTTATGTTGCATTTATACAGGTAACATATCCATTCCCCAACCTCTGCGAACTGCTCAGGTCAGGATGGGTGTGAAAAGTCCTCCTATATTGGAGAAGGAATTCTAATAGCCAAAAGTCATTTCGAATAAATAAAATTTTGACTTCGGTCATTTTGACCAGGATCATGGATTGCAAGGTATCATCTCACAGGCATAGCCAAAGATCCTTGGTTAGGAAAACAATGCATGATCGGCCCAATGTCATTCGAGACTCTGTCATCCTCAGTCTTTGGTGTTTGAAGTATTACGAAAAGGCAATTAAGGCTAGAGTTCAGAATTAGGTTGACCCGGTTATGATAATCCGTTCAAATTAATAGCTTTGATTAAGATTCATTTTTTTTCCAAAATAGGACAATCTCCAAGGGAAAAATCAAAAAGTTAAAACACAAATTGTACCAAAGGAAAGATCTTCTCACAAGTAATATACGGCAAAAATATAAAAAAAAAAAACCCTAGAAACATTTGATCAAGAGGTATGACAAAGTTTTTTATGCACAGTAATCGGGTATGTGGTTTGACTTCTCTGTCTGTCAAATTGACTCTTCAACTTTAACTTTGCCCATTACTTTTGAAAAGACCTTGTGTACTTCCACTAAATTTGACCATTTGACGTTGGATCTTTCCCGGGTTTGAAAGATTTTACAGAACCTTAACTTTGGCAATAACTTTTAAACAGCTTGTGCGGCGGCTTTTATACTTCTAATCCTTAAGCTTGTGCCTAGACCTTCCACTGGATGCCAAAATCTTTGACACCATGACCTAAAAGTCTGACCTACTTTGAGAAGAATTTTTAATTTGGCAATTACTTTTGAACGGTTAGGGTTCGGTTTTTCATACTCAAAATATGTACGTGTAATCCTTGTGATAAAAGCATTGTTTAGATACTAACAATCTCGACCCTTGACTTTGGAGTTTGATGTACTTTTAAAAAAAATAAATCTTGGTCATATCTTCTTGACATTTGGTACTCCGTTTTTGATATTTCACAATTGTATTTCTTGTAGAAAGACCTTTAATTGGGTACGAACATATTTGATTTCATTTGACTGAGATAGTTTAAAACCTTCGTTTTAATTTGTCATACGGGGCATTAGTGTTTCAAAAATAATTTTTGTTTAAAACTAAAGAAGATGGGTGAATAAGGCGGGCGAATTGTCTATAGTGCGACAGATAAGAAGTGAAAAATTTAATCTCAATTAAATTCAAATCTTATTAGATATTTCATTTAATATTTATGTATATTTTATGTAAAATCTCTACAATTTACAAAAATCTCACAAAGACTGAAAATGTTTGCCTATGAAAAAGCTTACACACACTAATAAAAAGAACAAAAACGATGATTTTCTCATACTTAAACATTTTTTAATATGGGTGGGTCTTCTCTCTATTTTTTTTTTGAAAGATGATCCTAAAAGTGTGCAATAAAATACACTTTTTTTGGTTTACAAAAACATGGAGTGAAGACCCACTATACCTTAAAAGTACACTTTTATGACTCAACATTAGTCCATTAAGCCGCATGTCATATCACAAACATGATTTAATAAATGCATAAAATCACCATGAGTGGTGTAGCATAGTGGTTAACGCGTTAGTCTCAAAGCAGTAGGCTACTGATACGTCGGATTTTTATTGCTAGGGTTCTAATCACACGAATACCATCTAATAATTTTATGAAAGAAACATTTTTTACGAGATTTTTTTCTCTCAAAAAAGTTTTTTTTTCTCATAATTTCAAAAAGTTCAATAATTAGAAGCTAATTTAATTACTCAATTCACATACTGAATATGATTTCTTAATATCTGACGCTATAGGCATTCTATCCGCCTTGTTCACACATCTTCTTTCATAAATTAAAGATTGTTACACCTAAATAAGTGTTTGAGGAATTTTTTTCTAAATTGTACCCAGTTTCCCATTGGATAAGATTTCAAAGATTAAATAAATGTAATTAAAACACCCTTTCATAAATTGCAGTGTTTGTTATAGGAAAAATTAAAGAATTCTCTCTCAAATTGTAGTTTTACGATGTTTTAATCTGTTAAATCATAGGAAACGAATGATGGAGAAAAACGACATTGCATGAATGAGAACGGAATTTTTTAATCTGAAGCAGTCGGCAACAGACTCTTTCATGTTTTATAGCATTGACAGATTTTGATACATATTTATATGTTCGGTTTCAAATTCAGATGAAAAGATGAGCATATGAAATCCAAAATTTCTGTGACTTGGGACTGTTAGAATATTTGAGAAACTTCCCTTTACATTTACGAACTTAGATACATGTATCTTACCGGAGAAAGTATATACCCATAGGGATTTAGCGAAAAATAATAACACAACAATATGTTAATTATTTTAGAGAATGTTGGTAATGACAAAACAATATTTGAGAACATTGTTCTTTCTTCGTTCGGTCTTCAGAGCCATTTTGAATTTCATCAACTTTAACGTTGTTGTATATTCCTACGCACTGTCTTTGATGCATAAATTTAAAAATAAAGTGAAAAAGTTTCATATTATTAATTTTAGATCATGATTAAATAAGTTAAATGAACGTAATATTTTATTCCTTTGATCGATGTATCAAAGAAAAAATAGACGGAACTTTTTTATCAATGCACATTAATACGTGTTCCGTCCATTTTTTTCTTTGATACGCGGCTTGGTTTAAGACTCCCTTAGGTACCTCAGCTTATACATGGCTTCGCGATTTCGATTATGACGTCAGGGTAAATCTGTGCGAATGAATCTCGGCGAATAAATAGTAATTTTCTTTCTCCTACACTGTAACATGCTGTCATTTCTCACAAATATTGTGAATTTAAATCAATGTGTAACTTATCTTGTCATCATAACACTATTTGAATGTACCGGTCACGCTAGCCTAGTGGTAGAGTGTTCGCTTCGTGATCGGGAGGCTCGGATTCGATTCTCCTTCGCGGCGCCGCGTTATACGTAAGACGTAAACAAAGGTAGTGACTGTTCCTTCGCCAAGCGCTCGGCACCAGAAGTGAAAGTCACGGGTCTTTCGGATTTGACCTTAAAGACGTAGGTCCCGTGTCACAGTTGGCGCTGGCACGATAAAGAACCCTCAATGGCCCAAAGTGCCGAGTATAGATCTTAATTTGAAGCCCTTCATCGGCATACAGTGACGTCTCCATATGAGTGAAAAATTATCGATTGGGACATTAAATAGTACACAATCATTCAATCACTATTTGAATGTAGAATTAAAGACACGCACCTTGATCTCGCTGTGCTGACTGTAATGTCGTCATAGACTTGTTTGACACTCAGTTTCTCTGTACTTGAGACATAGATCAAGCTTTTATTGAAGCATGTAAATATCAAATAATAAAATAAATAAGGGTGATTTGTCTAAACTCCAGTCATATTTTTGAATGTATTTATTAATATTTTCCAGTATTATTACATTGAAAGCAATTAGGTCTCATATTAAATCGCATAAAAGTTTATTAATCCCGGGCATGAAGAAGGTGCTCCTAGCACTTTTTGGGTTAAGAAATTCGTTTTAAACAAAACATAACAATTTTCTTAGCAAACAATTAAGGTGATTCGAACCTGTCGTGAAAGTAATTGGAATTTTAAAAGATGGTTACCTTCGGATAAAGGACAAGTTTATGGTTTAAGAATCATAAAAAATTTTATATGTTAATGCGCTCGTTTCCATGGCAACAACCTCTGAATATACCCTTGTTTAAAAATGTAAAATCTGTGAAAAAATTCCCACTGCCAGTAAAAAAAGGATTAAAAAAAATTATACATTATAATCAGAATTTATTTATTTTCATGTATAAAATAGGGTAACAAATCAAGATTATCTTGATATTATTTACTCATAGATATTGCATTCCAACAACATTGTATGACAGCCTGAATTTCCTCTGTCTTCTTAAAAATTGTGCATTTTTTCTTAACCTTGAGAACAAAAATCGCTATAAACCCACTCTAAAAGTAATTGGATATTTATTATCTAAACTTTATTTTGGATGAGAGATATATAGCTAAGTAATGGAGGGCAGAAATTGGTATGGTCATGAGCCAAATAAAAAGATATGCTAATCCGCATTTCCTCTGGTCTATTTTTAATAATTACCACGAATTACATATATTGGCAATTAAGGCTATTAAAATCAATCAAAAGTAATCAATTATCAATTTATTTAATTAAATATGTTAAAAACTAACTTTATATAATACTTTGAAGGAAAATTAATGTAAAACTTTCAAGATATTTAACATTTACATTCCAAATTTCCTCTTTTTTTTTTTAAACCTTAAACTTTTGAATTGATACTTGGTGCGTTAAATTAATTACCCAATATCGTGATATCAAAATTTTCATAATTTTTTAAAAGATGTAATATGTATACCTAATAAACATGATTAAGAAAATAACACTGACATATTTACACAGTTCAGGTGAAGAAAAGTGCACATTAAACATCTGAATTTCCTCTGACTTTTTTAAAATAACAAATCGATAATGTACAAGGTTTGCCTATATCAAAAAAATCCATGGACTGATCTCTCCCTTTCATTTAAAATATACTGGAAAGTGGAACATAATGAGATACATATAATCCAATTTCTGTAAATTAAGAATCTGATCGACAATTAACAGTCCAAACTTCCTGTCTGAACACACACACAGGAATTTTTAACATTGAAAAAAAATCTAGAAAAAGGTGTGACAAAAATGACAATTTACTTGTATCAGTGCTAAACTTTTGCAAGCTTAAACTTATTAAACGCATATAAGGGCACACTGAATCAGGGAAAAACAGATTTAGTATGACAAAGTTTCTCAAAAAAGTATATCATGAACATGCATGCTGCAGGTCTGTTCATACAGCAGTGCTTAGAATCTTAAGGGAGGTTCCGACACAAATGTTTCTTCGGTTTTTTTCCCTGTGAACTTCAATCTTTTGACCATCTGTGGCTTTCATTTGGTAAAATTCTGACCATGTAGGTCTATAATAGCAGCTCAAGTATAAACATTTCAGTCTTGTTGACATGTGGCCGAATTAAATACAGATGTGAATCTCAGCCTGAAAAAAATACTTTACTTCAGTTACAGCCTTAATGACAAGTGGACACTGAATACTGTAAACCAACTTTTATTCGCGACGACTTTATTTCGCGATTTACCGAGAGTAACCTTGTTCGCGACGATTTCTTTTCGCGATCAAGCCTTTTTGGAACTGTTTAAGTAGAAAAAGAGACTTTAAGGACGCATTCGCGGCGAGAAATATTCGCGATAACGATGCTCTCGCGAACCTCGCGAAAATTTCTCGCACGCGAATAAAAGTTGGTTTACAGTATACATGTAATAATGTAACATTTATTATAAGGTTGCCTATTACTGATTGATTATTGGTATTTTAGTCATAATAGTTCAACTGAAATAAAAATAGCATGATACCTCAAAATATACGAGGGCCGTTCAAAAATTACGCGGACTTGTTGCACAGAAAAAATATTTTACGACATATTTGGGCAAAATGTCACACATAATATAAAAGAATCTTTACTTATATGGTCTTCAAAATTTCATATCAAAATGTTGTAAATTGGTATCAATTTTGAGTGATTTTTCCGGACATATCATTAAGTCACGGAGCAGCAAAATCTTCGACGTCACAGGCATTATAAAAAAATATGTGATTGAGTTTTCATTTTCTCAACATTTTCCCAAGAGTACCTGTACAGTTTGACTTACCTTATCTACTCAACATCCAAACAACATTTCTTGTCAAGCTTAAAATCTATTAAACAAGTAAAGAATATTCTTTTTTTGTTTTAAAACCAAAAACTGCAGGTATTTATCAAATTTAGTGTGATATTAGTGACTCTCAATCACGTTCTTTACACAGTGCGGATGAAGTTTTCGTTGATAATCTTCTTCCCGTCCTCCCGTACAGCCTTTTTACAGAGGTCTAACGGTCTAAAATTTCAATTTGCTTTTTCTAGACGAATGTCACGAATACCCTAGTTTACTAAATGTTTTATTATGCATATTTTGGATCTATGTTGGCGATATCTCGAACATTTCACATGATTTAACAAAATGTGGTGCGCCGTCAATTCAGGGGACGTCATTTTCACAGTCGTTTTAACGGTAATCGCATCAGAGAAAAATCACTATATTTATGTTAGTACTTCAAATATCACGCCAGAAATATATATACATAATGATAGAACAATTTAAAGATACATTTGAGAAAATTGTCGAAAAAATATCGCGAATTATAGAAAATAGATGAGTTCAATTTTGGATTTCGCGTGCTTTTGCTTCAAATTTTTTGTCGTGCTCCGTACCTCTCCATCAGCGATATCAACATACCGATAATTTTAGCAGATTGTTTTTAACTACAGATATTTTGCCCTAAATTTATTGGAATCTTTGAGATACATATTTCTGTGAAATTTCATAACTCTATGACGTCTGTAAGAGTAAATAATAGCACAGTCCGCGTAATTTTTGAACGGCCCTCGTATTTACATTCCACATGAAATTACCCTAAAAAATGCATAGAATTTGGGGCACATAATACACCATTACATGGACGGTGAGGTCAGAAGAAAGAAATTTTTTTAAATTTTTATATTAATGTCACAAACCTTGAATGCCATTCAACAATTATAAGGGAAAAATAAAAATTCACTCTCACATAGAAGAGCTTAACACACATGTAGTAGATTTGGCATAGCTCTTCCATTATTTTTAACTTATCCAAAGGATAATTTGCAGATGATGCAGGGAGTTAAAAATGTGTCAGTGAATACATGTATATCAGTGTTTGAAATAATCGTGCGCCAGACTGCCACAGATGCACAAGTTTTGTCTAGGACGAACAGATTTGCACGTATTGACGTCAGCTCGCTTGACGTTTAATTGAAATTCAAATATTTGATAAAACTCTCAAATCAACTAATATTGCTGGTTGCAAAGTGTAACAAGCAAACAAGTAGAATTCATCAGCCTATAGGTCTGGGATTGAATATGTAGTGAGCTGGCCCCATTCACATTATTGCTAAAACAAACTTATATATGACAAATTATTTTTTCGGGATAGTACATTTTTAGCAGGGTTCTGGCTAGTATATTTTTAGCAGGATTCAGGCTAGTACATTTTTGGCAGGATGGACAACTTTCACTAGCAATCAGCCCTGCATGTCTAGCTAATTTTACAGTGAGTTTCATGCACTGTGTATATGCATTGCATTTTTATTTTCTGATGCGCATAACTCAATTTGTTTGGATAAAACAATTACAGTTAAGAGACAACATCTTTTAAAATATAATAATTAAATGCATAATTACAGTGCTAACAAAGCTGGTATCAGTTTCAGTACATGTGTATACTGTATATAGGTTCATGTTCGCCCACTTTATTTTTGCCCTTTCACACTTGCAAACAATTTTGCCCCACGTTAAATTTGCCAAGTAATATTTTGTTTAAGAAAATTGAATACGCCAAACCGAGGTCAGGGACAAAGGGGCGACAATAAAACGGGGCAAAAATTTCCCGATATACAGTAATATGTACATTTTATCAGTCTGACATGCACTATAATTACTTTACATGCATTAGGATGTTTACTTTTTAAAATTTGAAAACTTTATCAATTGAGCATTATATTTTTTCATACCCAGCTAGATGGTTTCAGCATCACAGTTATCTTTTAGTGCATCTGGATCAAAAGGTTATGCTGCCAAGTGTTAATTGACTTAGGTTGTACATTTTGACTGCCTATTGATGGAAACTCCAGTCTGTTCCTTTGGCGGTTATTAAAAACCTATTGAGATAACAAATCACTCGTCTGACAGTATTCAACTTACATGTGAATTTTATAGACATTTCTCAAATTTCATGGACCTTCCTTATACTTTACTTCCGAACAAAAACTAATATGTGAATGTGTGCTGTAAACAAGAATCATGCAGGGGCCTCAATAATGTTTCAGAAAATAAAAATAATATGAGAATTGGTCAACTGTCTTTTTCTTTTTTTTTTACAAAAAGCCTTTTTATCATGTTATTTTACACTGCACATCACCTAACATTACATCAAGATTGTAGGTAAGACATAATCTCATATTTCAAAAATCATAAACATGGGACCTATTTTTTCAGTCAATGACAAATGTGCATGATTTTGAGCTATTTTATCATTTGTGTGAATAAATTCAATATTGTTTGAAAAGACAAGTACAAAATATCATTATCACGAGAATAAGAATTCACTGCATCAATGGCATCATTGACTCATTCCATGCACTGCCCATAGCAGCCATGTGATGTTTTCCCCTTCATTTTCGATACGAGACAAAAGCGTACATTGATCAGATTACACTTCTGCATTTACTCGATGAGCTAACCTTTCATAATGATGTAAATAAATTGTGTCTTCTAAGAAGACATTACGTACTAAACATAATGTCATTAGTGAACTTGTAAGTGAAGGCTCAGTCGGAACGTTTTATACTTACTTGAAAATCATGGTGTACACCTTGATCTGTACCTAGAAATGAAATCGCCTGGACAGTTGTTGTAAGGTACCATACAGCGTAGATCAGTACACTTATTGCATACAAAAACAACCGAATAAAGTGTTTTTTTCTTTGAAAATAAAAGAGACAGTCTCTCCGTAAACATGGTGGCGGAAAACGGCCAGGGAATTGTCGTAAATTCCTAATGTCGGAATAAGACTCGAAAAGCTGATGTTGAATAATTTTATCAGAATTCTATTGAAAATTACTTTATTTGTCTCGCAAATTGTTGATTATGATCCATTATTTTACTTTGATAACAAAATGAGAACGAAATTATTAGTATCACGACATCAGCAGTGATCAACCTATTTTCAGCAGTTCGAGTTGCGCGGTGGATTTGATTTCGTCACGTTCGAATCACCTTAATCGTATATCGTTGAACTTTTACGATCCTTGTATAGTCGTACATTTTTTTCTAATCTTAAACTTGCCACGTGACAAACAGCAGATGTAAGTGAAGTCACTTTGGCCGTACTTGGCAGAAACCCCATACATGCATATGTAATAGTAAAAATCCCGTTAAATAAAAACTCATGCTAATAAAAATAATATCATCATTATATTGATTTTCACGGAATATTTTAAAATGCATTTCCTATTGTCGGCCTTAAACTAGCTGGGACATCAATTACAGGAAAAAAAAAATATTATATTCATATCTTATCTCATTTGGATACAGACACCACCCTTATTTAAAACAAGAGCCCAAGGGCCTTAATGGTCACATGAGTATGTATAATACAATTAGTAAACATGGATTATGAAATAATCTTATAGATGAAGCTTTATAAAAAAAAAAAAAACAAGAGAAATAGGATGACAAGTATCAATGAAAAACTAATAATTTGTCTAATATTTAGTTACAAGTCATATAAATAAAGTTCTTATCTGTTTCCCATTTATCACTTTCACCAAGACTATATATAACCAGGAGACTTATTGTTCACAGAACAATAAGAAGTCTTTCCACCTTCTTTGAATTTCAATTTTGTTTTATATCTGACTTCTTGATATTAAATATCATGAGTAAGAAACCAAATTCGTCTTAAAGGATAGATAAAATGAAAATTAAAGAATTGATATGACCTTGACCTTTGACCTTGAAAAATATTCCAGGTCAAAGGTCAAATATTACAAAATATAAATGCATTTGACCCAATGCTCCTACAACTTATAGTTTTCAAGTTATAAGGTTTAATTATAAGTACAAAGACGTTAAATATCAATTACTCATATAAGGGGTCATCAGATCCTTTTGCACTTATACAGTGAAGTTATGCCTAAAGACCCTTAAGACATTAGAGAAGGTTTGGTGTCACTACAGTCTACGGTTTTGGAGGAGTAGCGATAACAAGGTTTTTCGCATGAGGGCAATAACTTTGAAAAGGGTTAATCTTAGATCTTAGGACAAGAATGAAATATTTGAAATAGGTTTAAGAGTACATATTAATGATGAAAAGACCTTAGGTATATGTTGAAAGATAACAGAGATGTAAAAAAAATTTAATATCTCAGTTTTGGAATGACCTTGACCTTTGACCTTTGCATAAATTTCAGGATCTAAGGTCAAGAAATTTTATGCAGTTGGTCCCATGTCTCTATGACTTCTCATTTCGAAAATTTTTAATTATTTGTAAAATTTAAGAAGTTTCAGGGGCAATAACTCATTGAAGGGGTCAACAAATACTTTCGCAATGAATCATTGAAGTGTCTACTAAATAAGTCAAAGACAATAGTGAAAGTTTCTTTTCTCTATGGTTTACGGTTTCGGAGAAGTAGCGATAACAAGCTTCTTTGCGAAAGGGGTAATAACTCCGAAAGGGGTCAAAGTTCATATACGCAGGGTCAAATGCAAAAATCTTTTTTGGAGTGCATTCTTATGAACTATAATTCTTATAAATCTTTTCGATAAATCTTGAAACTCAAAATCAAACGGCGGAAAAATAATAAAAAAATAAGGAAAAGGAAAAAAAGAAACAGAAGGAAATCAATAGATCTTTCCACAGAAAGGTGGAAAGATCTAAATATATTCCATATATAACAAGCATTGCTGAAAATTGAAATTACCAAACAATAAGTCGTTCTGTTTACTTTGGCCTCTCTTGGTCATTTAACATTTATAAGTTATTTTTGTCTCTTTTTTACGAGTTGATAGTATCAACTCATGTTATGTTACTGGTAAGGGATTCCCTATGTATCAAAACTAATCAAATTTTCGTTTGAGTATTTTGCATACAGGTTCTTGTATAATATTGGCTTATTTATAATATTCATGATCCACAGAATAAGAATATATTTCCTAATATGCTTTTATATGTTTATAAACTTAAATATTTATTATTTATTTTTCTGGAATTTGTGTAAATTCGCGAGAGAAAATAGAGCAAGGGTCATGCAGTCAAAAATTGTGATATGTCGTGCAAACAAATTTTGATTTTTAAGTCAATAAATATTTTGTATTATAAGTCAGTAATTTGAGAACAGATTTTGAAAGGAAATTTACAAAATTAAATATTGTACAACCAGGTTATTTTTACAACTGGCGTATTAGTGGTATTTAAAAAAAAATCATTCTTGCACTGATCCAGTATGCTAATGAACAGTGCAATTTTCCAGCGATAACTAGACTAGTGATAAAATGTTGACTAAAGAATGTTTGTAAACAAAGCGAGAAACAGGTAGTAAAGATGCTCGAAGTAAATCAAATATTAATCTTAAAGAGAAGAAATGAGCTGTACCAGTTGATAAAATATTTTTTAATGTATTTGTTATTAATTCTTTTGCAAACAATAAAAGAACCACTGTCTTCCACAATTTAGATCTGTATCGACAGCAAGCTTTATATACAGTAAAGGTCACTTATCATGCCTGTGACTTTTATCTCATATCAATTGTCGGCGCTACTCTGGAAAGAGAGTTCCTTTATACTATATCCAGCTGTATCTTACTATCAGATGCTGGCAATGTGATACAGTGAATTCAAAGTACAGAAGACAGTACAAAATAATAACCAAAAAAACCAAATAGATTAAATCGGGTGGTATTCATAAATAAAATGTGAAATGTTTGTTTATAAATGTGAATCAAGAGACTGAAAAATCAAATATATTCAAAAGTAGATATATGATGTAAACGATTAATATACCATGCCATTGTGATGAATTTGAAGTCTTCAGTCAAAAGCCAAAATGAATTGAAATATTCATCGTGCATAAATTTATCAATGAAAGTCACGTAGTTGAATTACAAGAGAGCTAAATTAAAAGAAATGTACTATTACATGTGCATATCAATTGAAGTCAGGTAGATATATTTCTGACAAAACAAAAAAAACCCATAAAATTAGTGTGTTAAAAGTCAAAAGAATTGAATTTTAAGAGCAGCTAAATTGGGAGAATTTGAATATTTATTTTGCATATAAAATTCAAGTCAAGAATTTCACGAGTGGCTAAATCAAGAAAATATCAAATACGTACACATGAAAATTTTGAAAGACGTGGAGCTGAATATCAATAACCATGGTGAACAAATCAAGAACTTTGAATTTTGTAATATGCATATCAATGAAAAAAAAAGGATTTGAAATTTAAAAGTGGCTTAATTGCCAGAAATGAAATACATTGATGTGTACTAATGTCAATTATTTGTCAACTTATGAAAATAGTGAAAAAATTTAATGTGCATATTAATGGGTTTTTTTATTTGTAAGTAATAATTCCCTATTTGTGATAATGTCGAAGGTTGGTCCTCTTAGTTTCAAATATTTGTGTGAAAAGCTGGTTTAATTTTTTTTTCATCATAGCATATAACACATATAGCCCAAATATGGATCAGAGACCTTAACTCACTTTAACATGTGTGGCGCAAAGTAAGAAGTTGATCCTTACATTGTGCATTCGAACCCACTATGGGAGTGGCGACCGGTCCTTCAGATTAGACCGCATAAATCAAGATCCTGTGTTGCAGTATGTGCTGACACGAAAAAAAGATCCATCACTGATCAATGGCCGTAAAGTGCCGAATATAGGGCAAAATTTGCAGCTCGTCACTGGCAAGTGATGGGGTCGAGTCATATGAGTAGAAATTTTTGAGAGGGATGTTAAAAAACACACAAACAATAGCATCAACTCATAGCAGTACTTTAAGTATTTTGAATATTTATCTATTATTTTCAAGTTTATCTGATCATTAAAACTATAAAAGTAGTTTTTGTATTATAAAAAAAAAATCTTGTATATTTTTTATTCTATTAATTTTTTTTAAAATTATTTATAGAGATAACTTATCAAAAAGTGAATTACAAAGGGGACTAACCTCTCTCAGAAAATACATCTTTATAGAGCCATGAACAGGATCAGAACACAAGAGGGGCAAAATGAAAACCATCTATCCTTCTGTGTTCAATAAACCAGAAGTGAAAAGATAATTAGATAGATTACACGATCAGTACTGGTTCCTGCCGACAAAGCAGGTAACAACATTGTCTTCGTTTGTAAGGTTCATTATATAAATTGCATTCTAGAAGAACTTGGATTTAATTCTACAAGTGGTAATCCTACTTATACTCATACTTCTCTTTCTAAGGAAGAAATTCTTCAAAATCATCTGTCAGTTTTGAATACTTTTGATATTCCACAAAGCCAAAATGAATTTGAACTACCTTATATATATTGGATTCCGAGACTTCATCAAAATCCTTACAAACAAAGTACATTGCAGGATCCAGTAAATGTTCAACCAAGCCTCTTTCGTTACTTCTCACTAAAATATTGACAGTAGTGAAGGAAAAACTTCAAGAGTACTGTGCAACTATACAACTACTTTATATTTTGAGAATGCCGATCCCGAAAAGTTCATTGTATATAGCATATGAATTTACATGACATATAAACTTGTTTTAAAAAAGTAAAAAAAATATATATAAGATATCCGCTTGCAATTGAATTACTTGATTAACTAATCAAACAAACACATATTTAAACAACTCAATTATACGGTACATTGAAATGTAATTACAGTCATTTTACCAGTAACGAATCGGTTTCTAGTTACAGTCCACCGAAAAACCAGGCAATAGGTGGCACATCGCATGTCATGGATTTTAATTATTTTTTGCATGTAGACTTAGTATAGTAAGTGTTTACACATGACAACATCAAAAATTTTTTTAGTGGTCCTCTAGTCCTATTTTTGGTAAATGCCTAATTTTAAGTGCAAAAAGGTCAACTTGAGGGTAAAAAAAATACTACGTTTTTATTTTGTTTTATATGTAACAGATACGCAAAAGCTGGGTGTGTCAATCAATATTATTTATAGCATAGACTCTTATCTTTTATTTTATAATGAATAAGACTTCAAATTATATTTCTTTAAAAGAAAATATGTGGTCCAAAATTGAGTTGAACAAGTTACTTTTTGAATTCAGCATCCAATTTTCGATACTTTATAAAATCCAATACATTACTATGACAGAATTTTTTCCTCATGTTATTATGAATACAAAGTACAAACTTTTAAATCATTTAATAAAATTGGTGGGAACAGGTATATTGAGAGAAATAAAAGGAGTCAAATGTACCTATTATTTACGATTTTTCCCTAATTAAACCGATCCCGATCGGAATTATATAAAGAAGAAAATACACTAATTTTTTTTGTTAAATTTGGCTCTTTTGTTGCAATGTTGTTTAAGAATTACTTTATTCATTTTTTTACATATTATATAGGTGGCAGGTACCTTTAGTTTGATAAATTTAATAATTTTGCCTTATTTTCGATCGGGATCGGTTTTATTTCAATCGGGGTCGGTTTTTACCGTAAATGTAGCTATTTGGTTCTTCATTGTAATTTATCAGAAAAATATGCTTGTCTTTTATTTCTTTTCAGTCAGTTTTCTGTTTTTAATTGACTGTGACCATAGATTCAATGTATATATTATTTAAGTTACTATTGTCTAATGTCTTTATGTACACAGTCAGTGGCGTAGCGCCCTTTACGCAAAAACGCAAATGAATACACAGATTTTTCACCAAAAAATAAAAATAAAGAAAAAATTGTCGTAAGTTGAATGAAAGATTAAAATAAAATAAGTTATATTAAAAGATATTTTAATCCAATATTTCTAGTACCTGCTAAATAGATTAAAAGAATATATTCAGCTTTTATCTAAGAACTTTGATACAGAGTATTCACGTACATAGTTCAATTTTTTTCTTTTAGAATTTCGAGGACGAATTTCTTAATTGTGTCAATTCAAGCAAAAGCAAATAATAATCCAAACTACGTGTATGTTATTTACTAATATTCCCCTAATAATCTCTGTAAACCAAAGGTACCTTCGTTTTTTATGTACTTTACATGTTATATCAAAACAATTAATTTGTACCATGTAACAAATTGAGAATACTTGAGTATTCAAGTTTTTTATGTTGACATACCTTTATATAGAATTCATTTCGCGCATATCATTAAAAAACAGGGTTAATTGAGAAATAAATTTTATAGCAATTACTTCAACATTGAATTTTTTGTCAAAAATGTTTCCAAGGTTTCCCTGAAGTCCATAATAAATTCTCTTTCGTCAGTAAATTTCTAAATAGTTTTTTGTAATATAATTAAAAAGTTGCTACAAATGAGGAGAAAAAAGTTCGAAAAATTAGCCAACTTTGCGAAAAAGCGAAATTTTCTTGTGAAAAATTATTGTAAAAATATGAGTTATAGCATCCTCACAAAGTCAAGGTTTTGTGAGTTCGGAGCCCCACACATATTACAAGTTTTTCACTGTTGAAATTTTATTGACTTATTTCATGAAAACAAGAAATGCTTTTAGAAAAAAACCCTTAAAATGCGTGAGCTTCCGGGAGCTTCGCTCCCTGGGCCCCCACCAGGGCCCTGCCCTGGACCCGCTGGGGGGCCTAAAGGCGGCCCCCAGACCCCTTGCCTTTCTGAATACAGTTAATAATTCGCTAGCTACGCCACTGACAGTTGATTTCTTGATACTCGGTATTTCAAAAAATGTATATATTGTACATGCATCATGCAACAACTGAGAGCAGACAGCTTTCCACGAATAATTTCATTATTTATCTTATTTCCATGTAAAATTTCTTTTTTCTATTTTCTCAGGAATTAAAGAATTTCTATCAGTGACAAAATCAAACTTATCTAACTACAGAAAATATTTTATATGTACACTCTCGACTTTATCCAAGTTTTTTTACCGGTCATCTGTAAAGCCTTTTCCCCTATATTTTCCTCTTTTACAAATTTTGATTTATATAAATAAGAAAATAAGTGATATAGTGTCTTTATTAAAGAGCTGGTAAATCGCAAGCAAAAAGCAAGTGGGAGGGGGGGGGGGTCATGACTAAATTGTACGTGAAAACTTTTAGAATTGGCCAATATAGTCACATGTTTAATTAAACTCCATATTAAATGTGAGTTTGTGATTGTTTTAATCGCCTAATAAAAAAAGTATATAATAAAAAAAAAACGAAATGTTTCAATAATCCATCTTCCGTTTTAGTGCCAAATTATAGTGGGGAGTTCAGCAGTAATCTAACTCAGTAAACTTGATATACTTTTAAAACATTTTTCAGTTTTTTTTTTTTTTTTTTTTTTTTTTTTTTAATCGTACCGCGGATTATTTCTTTTGATTTGACTGCATATGTAAATATATTTAAGTTTTTACAAATATCATGAAATAAACATCTCAACTTCGTTGAATTCAATGTTGCGTAAATCTAAAACATTCATCATTGATTCCAAACTTTATAAGAATTGTTCATTATAAACAATTAATAAATTATTTTTACGCAATCATACTTAATCAGTTAAAAAAAGTTCTCAGACATGATTGTGTAAAAGTACTTATCAAAACGGACTTGTTTTAGTACAGCTACATGAGACGCCGCCCGTGTATAAAAAAAATATTCTGCAGAGTAATTACACAGAAAAAGAGGAAATCATTTAAATTTTTTTCTTAACACTTTATGCAAAGAATTTACAAACTTCTCTGGGAAACTTGCAACTATTTCATTGTGACGCAATATTTAGTCAGGTATATGACGTCACTGATACATCAATGGAAACGCGATTTCAACCTGAATAATATTGCCAATTTTTATTTAAATATTACGTTTGGAGGCTAAAATGAATAATATTTTGAAAATAAATAAGTTATTTTTTGTTTGATAATTTTCTTTAGTGTATCGATTCTAAATATTTTACTAGGATTTTGATAAAAAGGTGTTTAGCAGATAAACCGATGCCACGGGAGATAACTCTTGCATCACAAAATTTCACATAAACGTATATATACTTTGCCAGAAAACTGCTATCAAAAGTGTTTTTCCCACCGATTTTATTTTTTAAACAAAAAGATGAAATATTTCTAAATTTAGTTAAATGTTAATTATAGTCCTGATAAAAATGTATTGGAAATTACAGTTCTTTGTTTCTGACCTACGTGCAATGGTTTATATAGGGGAATTCAAAAACACAAAACACAGGGATATTTTACTAAATAAGCAATTTTCAAACAAATCTTCAATTACATTATTCCTTGCGGACTACATTGATATTGTTTTTGATAAAATATCAAATATTCCTCACATTCGATGTGCCGCCTATTTATACAATACTGCCCGGTTTTTCGGTGGACTGCCTCTTAAATACAACCCATATCTTTGAATTTCCAAATTTTCTTTGTTGTTGTTTAATTTGTATTTCTAAGCTCTACAAATAAGTAGTACAAAAATTTCCAAAATATAAACGGTACAGGGACAGAGCTGTCAAAAATAACACCCCCCATTTTTCCTAGTTTCGAATCGATTTTTCAGTATCGAATTAGGTGCCCTCTATTGTTGCAGACTTAATAAATGAAACCGGTTGGTCGAAATTATTGTAGAAATATACCTTCAAGAAAATTCTACATAAAGTATATAAGCATTACTTGTTGATTCAAATGATTATTTTTCTAAAACTAAACAATATGAAAAATTTTGCATGTTATGAGAAACTTTTAGTGACATGCGTTATTATAATTTATTCAATCATCTCTGAGTCACAATTTTCATGGAATATTTTTGCTTATAAATGGTTTTGATAGTATTTTCACTCCTGTCAGCTTTTTTTGTTTTTGCAACGTAAAACGGCATTTTTCGATCTTCCAAAATTCGTGATTCGTAACTCGTGAAGAAAACAAAACGTGGTAAGTTTAGATGTAAAATTTCATTCAAAAGTCAGTTTTCTTTGAATTAAATATTTTATCTTTTTGTATTTATCCTAAGTATTGATTACATACTCAATCTGGGTCGACAACATATCGAAATTTTTATTTAGACGCATTTTTCGAAACCCTTTCGTTTTCTAAGACTTGCACATGCGCGTGTTAAAATCTAGGTCATCGGTTCAAACTGTAAATACTTTGGGAAATAATCATGCAGATATTACTTTTAAACACAACACAGTGGTAGAATATTCATCCCTTTTTTGTATAAACCAAGTAAGGTTTTAAAAACCCGTCACTATGTTTTTCTAGAATATTTAAATAAAAAAAAATATTCGATATTGGCAAATATTCGTTACTGGTAAAATGACTGTACTACCAAGCCCTGCCGATCAGCAGGTTTCTTGCCTCGGGCAGTATTACCTGGCAGTTAAATGCTTTACAAAAAAAAAAAAACTTCCTTTTATCCATTTACTTATTTAATTATTACCACCTTATAACACATCGTTAGCTTGTACAGGTCTAGATGAGATAATTATTGTTCGGACAATTTCATGAAAAAAATTCACAATTTTAGCTGGTTCCGCAATTAAGTTTTTTAGCCAGCGTAACATGATTACTGGTAAAAAAAAAATAACTTTATAAACAACCCTTTATTAAGCCCCAGTCACACTGTCACAATTTTAGATCACGGTAAGCTACGATTTAGGGATCCATGAAAATTCTTAGACATCCGCAGTCAGTCCGTTATTATTACCGTGGTGAGCCCTGTTAACTCGAATTACTCCTGAACGATCCGTAAATTGCAACGACTGTTTTGAAATGTTCAAAACAGTCGTGGAAAACCGCGATGCAACTTCATTTCTTGTATATCGTAGTTACCCCGTACTGTATGCCTACCATCACCGTGAGACCACCATATTGACTTTAGTGATGTTTCGGGGTCATCCGTAACACGTAGGTCTACGCTAACTCAAAGATTTCGACGAGTGCAGTACGGAAAATATAAGAATATACAAGATAATCCGTAACTAATCGTAAACCCCGCACATTTTGTCTCGGTTGTAGTAGGAAAGCGACAAGGAAACAATACAGAGACTCACGAATAATGGCGGCGAACCGTTTTTTCTTACGTTGTAATTACGGCATCAGTAAGGGTTTTGACGTCTTATCACGTGTTTTAACGGCAATTTTAGAGTTGGATCCGATAGCTTACGATTTTGCAGTTATTTATTACATATTTTCTTCACAATTTTTGCTTGTCATTGTTAACTGTTGTTCATGACTGTACACATGACCATGAGCACAGGATTCGGCTTCTAAATCTGCACCTGTAGTTGAAAAGACAGAAAGCACAGAACTACATTGTTGTGGCACATATTTTTTTTATACCAGGGAAAGAATAAGGAAAAGGAAGAAGAAAACAGTTTGTGTATGATACGTTAAAACTGGTATAACCTTACTACTTGCATCAGGGAGCAATTACAACCCATTAAGTATAATTTCAGAGTTGAAAACTGTTCATTATCTCCATATCTTTCATCCGTTTCAACATTTCTAGATTTTTGAGAGATTACCAAATTTTGGTTTAGGCATATGATACTTAGTAGTGGTAAGCGCCTTTCGTGGCCAGTTAAATATAAATTGAGTAAATATCAAGACCCTAGCTACTACACTCAATTTAATCTGAATAAATCACAAAAATATTGAATGAAAACACATTGTACATGATTTTTAATATTGTAAAAGTGAATAAACTAAAGTGTTAATATTGAATAGATCTAGACATATTGAATCAATTTCCATAGCTTTTAACACATCTGCATGTATTTCTTATCTTTATCAGATATCTGAAAATAAGTAAACTTTAATAAGGATTTAAAAAATAAGAACGAGCCACTTGTATTCTAAAATAAAAAATGAAACAATAACATTTGATTTCTGAATCTCAATGATTCCTCTTTATATCGGTATTCTTTAAAAATGTTAATGCTGGCGTCCATGTACAGAAAACCTTAATTACGATAACATCTTCCCCAATGTCTTTTACTTGATTAGATGTAAGACGTCTTAAAAGATCTTCATCATTCGTGGCATTCTCGTACAAGAGACGTGGGGTGTTGTAGCATTAACTTGATTGACCGTAACCGTAGCTTAGCAATCACTAGTGAAACCGTTGCATTATAAGGTATCACTACGGGATACCGTGGTTGTCCGTAAGAGTGTCCGTGGTGTGAATGGCATGGTCCTTAATGAAGCCGTGTCCAAACCTTGTCGAACCGTTCAATAATCTTGAAACAACCGTTTCGTTTGTTTTTCGCGCCAAAAAATCGTATAAGCATTACGATTTCATACGGTTTATAAAATCTGGGTGAACCGTTGCAATCCGTGTTTATTACCGTGACAGTGTGACCTAGGCTTTAGTAATTTTACATACGTTCATTAGTAGCTACAGACTTAGTTCGTACTATGATGTCGTTACTCGTACTCGTTCGTACTATGTCGTATGCAGAAATTGGTAAAGGTTAAATGAATTAAAGAAAGATAACTTTTTATTTTGCACAGTAAATAAATATCGTCAAAGTGACCGGCTTATTTTCAAAACTGGCTTATTTTCGGGTAATTTTTAATGCAAGAAATAGGTGGCTTATTTTCAAAACCGGCTTATTATTAAATCCGTCTTATTTTCAAGATTTTAGGGTATTCAAGAAGTTGTGTAAATCAGATGTGGATACTTAAAAACTCTAAAGAACTTTTGGACAATTTGAAATCACAAGGCTTTACAAAAATCAACAGCTTAAAAACTTACGACTTTTCAACTTTATACACAACGATTCCCCATGAAAAATTAAAATCCAGGCTTTTTGATATCATTGACAGCTGCTTTTTCAACAAAAATGGAACTCGTAAATTTACTTACCTCGTCATTGGTCATTTGAAAAATTATTTTGTTAAAACAGATTCTGTTTGCACACACAAGTACTCTGAAGTTGACATCAAGAAGATGTTTGAGTTTCTGATTGACAATATCTATGTGGTTTTTGAAGACCAGGTATTCCAACAATCTATTGGAATTCCCATGGGTACAAATAGCGCTCCGTTATTAGCAGACTTATTTTTATATTCATATGAAGCAGAATTTATGCAGAATCTTATGCGTGAAAAGAAAAAACACTTGCTGTGGCCTTCAACTCGACATTTAGATATATCGACGATGTATTGTCAATTAATAATGGTCATTTCCATTCATACGTCGATACAATATATCCTGGTGAGCTTGAGATTAAAGATACCACAGAGTCCGATACTTCTGTTTCATACTTGGATATTTTACTTGAAAAAGACACTAATGGTAATCTAACAACCAAGCTATATGATAAACGTGATGACTTTAACTTTTCTATCGTCAACTTCCCTTACTTATGCAGCAATATACCTTCATCACCTGCATACGAAGTATATATATCTCAGTTGATTCGATACGCAAGAGCATGCTCTACGTATGATCAATTTCTTAAACGAGGTAAATTATTGACAAGCAAGTTGATGAAACAAGAATATCAACAGTCTCGTTTAAAGTCATCATTTCGTAAATTCTATGGTCGATACAATGACCTTGTCAGCAAATACAATTTATCATTGAGTCAAATGCTGACTGATTTTTTTCATACCAATTGTTAGTCCATTATTTACACACTGAATGACGACGAATTTTTTCCGTTATTTCCTGATCATGACAACGAGCACACGGCGGGTGTGACCAGTCGGCAGGGGATGCTCACTTCTCCATGGCACCTGATCCCACCTCTGATGTTTCGGAGGTCCGTGTTTGCTCTGCTCTTATATTTGTATATTGTTTAATGGACGTTGAGATTGAATACTGTTCGTTATCTCTATATCATTCTTCTTGATTACGTCTCCATATGAGTGAAAAGTTCTCGAGAGGGACGTAAAACAATATACAATCAATCGGAACAATTGATCAAATGGTCCAGATGTTCAAAAATTTGGAAAATAATATCCTTGCTTTTTATTTACTTTCTTTGCATTTGATATGCCAAGGAACTAAATCCATTGGTCAGAGTCATGAATTTAGGCGATTTGGAAGAGGTACACTCATCATCATAACTCTACACAAAGTTTTGCACTTAAATAGAGATAACACATTTTCACTATATTATCAATTGAACATCACCCCAAAAGTGGAAAAAAACCTTTAATATAGGACTATAAAGTTTAATAAAAAGCACCCCTATTCATTATAGCTATCGATTTGTTTATCAGCTCAACACTGAAGATTAGGCAAAAATATATATTTAACAGAATAAATGCATTTTCACAATATAATTTATAGAGTCCCTCACTAACACCAGAACCCCCTACACATGGGTGGTAAAATTCATAATTTTTGAAAAGGCAATCTTAGTCATCATAACGATATACTTAGTTGGTTTGATTAATACCAAAAAACGGAGAAAGTTTTTATAAGAATTAATGTATTTTCGATATAAGTAATATAGCCCCTTACACCATAATCCCTTACCCAGCGGCCATGAAATTCAGAACTTTAAACGAGACACTCTTGTTCATAATGACTGTATTCTAAACTAGGTTATCTTAAACACAGGAGCAGATGAGAATATTTTCAAATGATTGATGCAATTTCACTATATCATCACTTAAGTCTCACCCTAACATCAGCACCCTTGAACCTGCGGCAATGAATTTCCAATTTTTGGAAGAGGCACTCTTGATCATTATAGCTACGAGGGGTTATGGAAAGGTTCGTGGACTGAGGCTATAAAATTCGTACTATGTAGTCTGTGGCCCCGCCCTACCACCGGGGGGTCATGATTTGAACAAACTTGAATCTACACTACTTAAGGATGTTTCCATATAAATATGATGAATTATATTATGGCTTTGTCATTCTTGCATTGAGAAGAAGATTTTTAAAGAATTTTTCTATATATTTCTATGTAAAACTTTGGTCGGCCATTCTGGCCCCGCCCTACCCCCAGGACTCATTTGAACAAACTTGAATCTACACAACCTGAGGATGCTTCCTTTTACATATGATCAATTATGGCTTTGTCATTCTTGAGAAGATTTTTAAAGAATTTTTCTATATATTTCTATGTAAAACTTTGGTCGGCCATTTTGGCCTCGCACTACCCCCAGGGGTCATGATTTGAACAAACTTAAATTTACACTATTTAAGGATTTTTCCATATAAATATGATGAATTATGGCTTTGTCTTTCTTGCATTGAGAAGAAGATTTTTAAAGAATATTCCTATATATTTCTATGTAAAACCTTGGTCGGCCATTTTGGCCTCGCCCTACCCCCGGGGGTCAGGATTTGAAAAAAAATTGAATCTACACAACCTGAGGATGCTTCCATATAAATATGGTGAATTATGGCTTTTTCATTCTTGAGAAGAAGATTTTTAAAGAATTTTCCTATATATTTCTATGTTAGACTTTTGTCGGCCATTCTGGCACCGCGCTACCGCCAGGGGTCATGATTTGAACAATCTTGAATCTACACAACCTGAGGATGCTTCCACATAAGAGTCCTGGAACAGTGGTTCTGGAGAAGAAGATTTTTAAAACATGCCACCAAATGTTCATTAATTCCCAATTATATCCCCTTGAATGAAGGCGTGGCCCTTCTTTTGAACAAATTTGAATCCCCTTTACCCAACGATGCTTTGTGGCAAGTTTGGTTGAAATTGGCCCAGCGGTTCTTGAGAAGAAGTCGCAAAACGGACAGACAGACGGACGCCGGGCAAAATGTGATCAGAAAAGCTCAATTGAGCCTTCGGCTCAGGTGAGCTAAAAATGAAGTATGTTCGATTTCTAAGCTTTATACTTTCATTATTTGCCAAATAATTATAAAATAAAAACGACATTATATGATCCACGTTCAGTTTAATTTCCCGTCAACGTCATTGTTTTTTATGTCCGCTTCTTCTACCTCATACACTTAACTTTTTATGAGATTCCCTGGAGCTGAGTAAGGACTTAAACCCATCTTGTTTATATGACTTTACAATGTCATGAACAGCATCTTTCAATGCACATCACATTGAAAATAGATTTATACATTAGGAGGAATCATCGCTTGATTGTGCCAGCATATTTTACTTTTAAGAGTTTAATTTTTGGCATTAAAAATAAACAGGTTCTCTGGAGGCATTTTATTTCTACGTAGCCAGTTTAAACATTTTCTAGTCCTTCAACTCAACATTGAGATATATCGACGACGTATTGTCAAATAACAATGGTAATTTCCATTCCTACGTCGATATGATATACCCTGGTGAGCTTGAGATAAAAGATACCACAGAGTCTGACACATCTGTTTCATATTTCGATATTTTGCTCGAAGTTTAAATTCATTATTTCGTAAGTTCTATGGTCGATACAATTATCTTGTCAGCAAATACAATTCATCATTGGGTCAACTGCTGTCTGACGTTTTTCATACTAATTGTTAGTTCATTATTTATACACTGACACTGAATTGACGACGGATTTGTCCCGTTTTTTCCCGATCATGACAAGGAGCACACAGCGGGTGTGACTGGACAGCAGATGATGCTCACTCATCCATGGCATCTGATCACACCTATGATGTTTCGTAGGTCCATGTTTGCTCTGCTCCTATTTGAATTGTTTAATGGACTTTTATTGAATACTGTTCGTTATCTCCATAATTATCCATCATTCATATGGGAGGCGGGGGGAGGGGTATCATTTAGAGATCTCATTGAATACAGTACATGTACCTTTAGTTTAATGTACCTTAGTTATCAATGTTTATTTGCAATGTTATGAAATTGGAAGTGATTTATGATGTTTTCTATGATAGGAAACACTTTGCATTATAAAATGATCTAAGTAAATAGGAGAAACTAAAGTATAGAATACTAGTTAGTATAAAGGTCTGGCACGTTTCTTCAAAAGCCTAGATACTTGTGATTTTTATTCCTTACACGTATTTTTTGATCAATTTCAATTGAAAATATGATGAAGGTAGGTTTATTCGCATGTCCTGAAAATTTATTTAAGATTTATTCTTTTTTCCTTTACAATGATTAACTATGAAAATCTATGATGTAAATAATTCACACATAAATAATTCTAGTGGTGATTGTAATTGAAACACACCCTCAAAACAGATTTGCATCAACAGTTTATTTTTTTCACAAGTTCAACTTGTTTAAAGGAAATTCCTTTTTAAAATTTTGAAAGATTATTTGTATTGTTTAATGATAATTATAAAATTTAAAGCTTTTTGATCTTTATCTCATGAATAACCTGAAATTGCTTTCAGAACTAATTTATGGCGTGCATAGGTATTATGTGTTTTACTTCGAATATTTATCAAATATTTTCAATCAGCGTTTTCGCTCAACCAGCCCTTGCTTCAAAACAAATATCATCGCTACTCCACGGTCACTGCGTTTTACGAGAGTGTAAAGTTAGAGTAAAATAAACTGCTCATGGAATCACATTCTTTTATTTTAACTTAAATTTCTAGCATTGCCTGAATCGGGTCAGTAACATGCATTACCTGTGTACTAGAATTAAATTCGTTTCTAATGCATATTTCGAAATCGATCTCCTTTAATTGTTATAAATAACTGCTAGTTATGCAACTGATCGATGAGCAGGCGTGTATGATAAGACTTATGATTTTATCAAACAAGAAGTCAACTTATTTCTCATTTTTCTTTTGCCATACATGTCTTTTCGAGCTTGTTTACAAAGTATTTTTTTCTCAAAAAAAAACCTGATGTATACGTTTAAATACGTTTTTAAAGGGTTTTTTTCTTACATCGAACCCTTTGAAAATATGAAATCTTATTGCCTGTAAAATTAAATAATATTCAGATCATAACCTTAGAACACTTTATCATTTCTCCCAACTCATTTTTATGTAGTATTCACAGAAAGTGCTTTTTAAAAATCTTTGATTACTATGTATAGTATATAGCGAAAGTCAACAATTAAAACAAAAGTATGTGTTAGTGATTAATAGTTCAGACGGACAAAAAATGGAAAGAAAAACAAAAAAGCATCATTGGAAAAAAAAAATTTCATGTTCACAAAGTTATAAATTAACCTCATTTTTCCATCCATAAATACTTAATATTTCTTACCCTTATACATTTGCGTTGTGCATCACACTATCGTAATATTGGGACACACGTGATCTGGTGACGTATCCTCATATTAAGCTTTGTGCACAAGATGCGTGCACAGATAGTCTGGCAACATTGATTATGTTAGCCTCGGAGGAACGACATATTGCCCGATGCGAAGTCAATAGTAAAAAAATATTGACGGTCAATATTTTTCGGGTGGACTAATATTTCAATTATCTACTATTCGTCTATATAGAGTTATATAGTGAGAATATGTTCAAAACACTAGTATGAAATTATTATTATCATTTGTCTATCGAAATAAAAAAAAACTGGATAATTGAAAATAATATAGCAAGTATATATTTGTTTATTATAATGTCACTGTGCTTACAAAGTATGGAAATATATAGAGATAACGAATATTATTGAATATCAAAGTCCATTAAACAATAAAAAAAATAGGAGCAGAGTAAACATGGACCTCTAAAATATCAGAGGTGGGATCAGGTGCCATGGAGGAGTAAGCATCCCCTGCTGACCGGTCACAACCGCCGTTTATTCCTTGTCATGATCAGGAAATAACGGAAAAATCCGTCTAAATTCAGTGTATTAATAATGGACTAACAATTAGTATGAAAAACGCCAGTCAGCATTTGTCTCAATTATAAATTGTATGTGCTGACTCCCGACTGCACCTCGGCCCTCTCCTCCAAGATTGCTAAGATTAATTGGTCAACAATCTATTTCAGTGTTTTAGTTTGACATGAATAACGTTTGTAATAACTTTAAACTAAGAAGAAAATGGCAAAAAATATTCAATAGAAAGTTGTTAAAGCCACGGTTAAGGTTGGAATTACCAATTTTAAAGTTGGGAAAGACAAGATTAATTTTTGAATCATCAAATTAAATGTTCGAAATGCTAAGATTAATGCTGCAAAAGCCAATGAAGATTAAAGCTGGAATTGTCAACTGAAAAAGAAAAATACGTGCAAACTTGTACGCTTTCGTAAAAATAAAGTACCGGTACTCATCTTGGAATGTTTCTTATTTTTAATATTTCCTTTAGTTTTTCAACAGTCAATTCGAAACTTCTATTATACATCGTTAAAAAGAGTTATGATTATTTAGGTCTTTCCACTCTCACAACTCGAATGATTCAATGTACAAAAATTGCATTTATTTCTATGTAATATAATTTAAATTTACCAGTTATTGCAAAAAATGTATCAGTTGCTATATGTCAACATAAAAAAAATCTTACAATATTTTGTATATAGTACTAGTATTATGAAATATATGTAAAATCTGGTTCACATGCATCATTCTGATACTAAAAGACCATAGTTCCAAAATACTTTTTACTCATGAATAATTTATATTGGGGAAGGAATTTTACATTAGAAATACAATGAAGAAAACATATTTGAATCAAAAGACAAGAAAACCTTGTTGGGAAATTTTTAGAGCATTTCTTTTTTTAACTTGAATCACACACTTTTTTCATATTCAAAATATCTGTAAAATCAAATTAATTTAAGAAGAAATGTCAAAGTAAATGATATACATGATAAACAGAAGGCGCATTAAACTGTTGTTTTTTTTTTCGGAAATATAGATCCTTTCCACAAAAATTCTTCTAGTAGCAAATTCTTTCCTTATACAGTTTACGCTGCTAGAGTTGATGTTGATGAACAAAATATTGTAAACAAAACAAAAATAAAAACAGATGGATAAATCTTGTAAAGCTAAAACATTGTTGACAATCCAAAACGAAAATAAACATCTTTTTAAGTCTGATCATAAGTTAAGAATATTTTTCTGTTCATCATATTTTTGATTATATTATTCCTGGATCAGGATTCCCAGATGAATGTGTTTTCATATTTTCAACTGATTATAGTTTGTTTGGGTAAGTACTTAAAATTTTACAACAGCACATCATGATACATCATAGTAAGTCTATAGTACACTAAATTAGATGTTAGTATAAAAGTAGTGATTCAGTTCAAAAGTATATGTTTCAATCGAAATTTGAAAACCGTGTTACTTTTTGAACATTTTAATTACTTTAAGATAACAAAATATGCACATTATTCAACATTATATTTTTAAGATTCATCCATTTTCTCTTGAGGAAATGCGTGCATTTTAACGTTAAAAGCTTCGAGTATGGGTCCAATTGGAGTTACAATTGTTTTGAAATCCGATGTGCCGCCCACAATCATTCCAATGCAGTGAAAGCGATGCTGGTCCTCTTTGGTTGCCATTGGATCAAGCTGGAAAACGAATGCACCAGAATCTCCAGGAAGGGCAAAAGATGTACCGGTTCCCAAACATTCCAGCTGGGAATGGTACACATACGAACACTGAGATGATGGTTTACCTAGATCTATTACATCGTCAGTCCATCTGACAGATATTCCGTTTAAACGTAGTGCACCTT
Source organism: Saccostrea cuccullata (assembly GCF_032062105.1). Lineage (NCBI taxonomy): Eukaryota > Metazoa > Mollusca > Bivalvia > Ostreida > Ostreidae > Saccostrea > Saccostrea cuccullata. The sequence continues at coordinate 41,400 of NW_026921947.1, read as the reverse complement.
TTGTAAATCCAGTTTTTGCTCCCCATTTAAAACAAGGATCTCGTAGATGGGCAAAGTGCTCCTGGCGATAATCCCGTATAGTACCCTCACTATATTCAGGAAGATTTTCAATGTTAAATCCTATATCATCAAAAATATGGATAAAAATTGATATATATTAATGAATGTAATTGACTGATTATCCATGTGAGGACTTATTCAGTCAGACTTGCATATAGGTAAAATTTATTATCTATAAGTATCTGCCATTAAGGCTATAAACAAATGACAAAAACATGAAACGTTCATCATTGTAATACATCTATTCATTTAATGATTGTTTTGTCATATCTTTACTGCTATCTACAGATCGTTATTTGAAGTTTAATTTCAAAAAACATATTTTTGTCATTTGCTTCACTTCACATAAAACATTCTGACATTATTGGATATTTTTGACAGGTTATGATTTTTGAAACATACATAGAAGGAAAGTCAACATTTGAGATTCATTTCAGTCACATTTCCATTTATTTTCCCCTAATATGAAATAAAAAATATATACTTATTTATTACTCAGAAGAATATTTATATAAGTATTAGATTAAAAAAATTAATTACAAACTTAACTTTGATATTGCTACATAAAAAATATACCATTTTCAAGCAGGTCTTCAACGCTTAAGTCTGAAAACAGCCCTCTTTCAGGTATTCGAGTTGTTAGTTTCACAAGGGAAACGTCAAGTGTACAGTTTTGGAATTGAGTGTTGGGAAAACAGGATGATTGATGAACACCGCAAACATTGTTGGTATTGTTATAACTATATGCTGGTTGCACTACATCAAAATGAGCTCTTTTATCACATTGGGTTGATAGATTGAAGAGTACATGAGCACAGGTAATGAATCCTACATCCCCGTTATTTAAAGTTACGAACCCTCCAAGTGTTCCTCCTTTTAAGAAATCTATGTAAAATAATTTCAAAGATTTTTTTATTTTACAAATAATTTGTTTGATTGGAAAATAAATTTTAAATGATAAAAGCATTCATTCGTTTGATGCATTTTAACATAAATCAGGCAAAAAATTTTATAGTATGAACTTTGTCATAAAAGGTTACAAAACATTGCAGGAAAACAATAAGTGATGTTCTAATCATAAAAATTGAGAGAATAACCATTACAATGTAACAATCAACAGGGAAAAATTTACTAATTCCATATGGACTAAAACAAACAACTAAATTCATTTATAGGATTAATGTGTTAAAATATTTAAAACTATAGAAATCAACAGAAGAAATCAAATACCCTTTGAGCTTATACTTCCACCCATCATCAACGGATCTAGTACATCTGTGGATCGCTTGAAAAATCCATCGTTAGGAAATTGATAAAAAAAATCCCTCCCTAACGTCAGTTTGAATATCGTTGACAAAATTCGGAAATTCTGATTCGCCAAACGGTATAACCCCTTTACAAGCACAATAAAACACAATACACGGTTCTCGAACAATTTCTTTGCCATTTTTCATAGATCGAAAACAAGATGCACTGATGATTTCCAAATTCGAGTGTTTCTCGAAAAGAGAAGATGAGATATGCTGTATACATTTTCTAATCTTTCGATGAAGGGATTCATCAAACTCAATATCTTTTTCCATACCTGTAATCTTTGCTCCTTCAGGTGATGGAAATCTAAATAATTTGCAAATAATAGAAAAAGAATTTTGGTAGTAGTTGAACTTAGTTTCCTTTATAAGTCTGAAATCGTCAATAACAAGGATTATAACTTCTCTGTTTAATCCGGTAGTTCCTGCATTTTCTTGGCCGATGTATAGCCGTCGAACTTTTAAGGTCTTGTATGTTTTGGTCAACCAATTCCAGAATTCTAATAGTAAATTTTCTTTCTCTTGTAAAGAGTCTGGATGTAAAAATAAAGATTTATTTATTCCTTAACAAAATAGTGAACACCGTATCAGTGGAAATTTTAGCAAAACAAAAATGTAGTTCTTTTTCCTTAAAAATCATATTTTTTGCAAGAGGTAATATTTAGCGATTTTAATACGCTTACTAGAGAAGCTATTACAAAAAATGTTATCTTTAAGCGATGTTTGATTTTTCCGTTCTCAGCACCCTGCCTTATAATTCCAAAATTAAATTCTTGCTAAAACTGTGCATGCTTACACAGTATTGAAAATTAATTACGTTTAAATTGCTAATCAAAGTTTAAAGTATTCCCTTCAGTAAATCAAGGTTTTCAAAATTTTGCCTCTAGTGTTAAAGTGTTCACTTTAGTACTTCAAAATTTGAATATTGCCAAAGTTTTAATATAGTTATACTCAATTGTACATTATAGTAAACCAGATTATCGCTGATTAAAAGTAAACCAAAGTATTCCTTGTGATCACTTTAGCAAAGCAAAGTTTTCAAGTGCTGTTTAGTATTTATTACAATGTTTTGAAACGCAATTTTTACAAATCTATAGTCACAAGCTTCTGTAGAACATTGAAACAGAAGGAATTGGTCCATTGTAGCCAATGTCTTGTTAGAGAAAATATCCCTCTTACTTCTCTGATAGTAATACAAATGCAACATTAATTTTTTTTACTTACATTGCATTCTCCTGTAAACTGAAATAGACGAATATATAAAATGTTCATGTTTTTCTTAATATGCGTATGCTTGATTTTTACTTCAGACACAGAAAAAATAAATATGATTCATAATCTTTATTGCAAGCAATTAATATGATGTCTTTAAAGAAACAATAAAAAAATGTTAATAGTCCATTTAAACGATATGCTACAGGATTAGCAACATCTAATTTATCTGATTTTTTTTATCTTTAAATATTTTAAAGCTGAACAAAACTCATAAATAAGCATATATCATATAAATTTATTAATGTTGTATATCTATACGTATATCAGCCCTTTGGTATATAAACCCTTCACTTGACCTTAAAAACAAAATAAAGGTGAGGGATACCAGTATCAAAATGAAATTTACTTAAGCAAACGACAATGTTTAAAAAGAGCAACAACAATGCTTAGTCCGGATCAGCAACGATTAATATGTTTAATCATTCTTCTTTTTTTTCAGTGCAGCATTGTACATTTTTTAACTTAGCATTCGATTATTTTTGAAAGACAGCTTATAATTGTCTAGATACAAAGATATAAAGAAGATAATACTCATTAGTCAAAGGATCCTGATGGAAGGTAATTTTCTCTTATAATATAATGAATGGGCAGATTTTAATTAAGAAACCTATATAACAAGAAATAAGGTTAATTAATTTTAATTTCACTTATTAAGGGTTAACAAAATAAAAAAAAATCTAATACAACATAAGGGAGGATGCATACTTTGAATCTCAGAAAAAAAAGAAACTCAAAGAGTAACACAATTATTCTTTTATGAAATCAGAAATTCTTTCAAACTTACCCTTTGCAATTTCCGGAACTGTAAGAGACAATAAATTTATCATATTTGTCAAATATATAGATGTAAAAAAAAAAAAATAATAAATTCACGAAATCTTGTACAATGTCTAGGATGTCATTTACCCTGCATTTAAAAAATCCAACATCCTTATTTGCATTAATTTGTATATTCAAGGTATTTAACGTTTTGAGTTTAAAAGCTACTGTAGGTAAAATAACTAAAAATTATTGCATTTCCCTGACTTTCTTTATTTGACATTTTTTTTCCACAAAAGCCAATCTAATGGGGGGGGGGTCTTTTCATGTATCTTGTATTTAAAAATTGTTGATTCAAGAAGGCAATATCGCAATGTGATAGCATCAGCTAAATCAAATTTGACATTTTTTTTTAATGAAAGGTAAACTCAGTTAAAGATAACATTTTTCCTGGACATTTGGAATAAAAAATGCTGTTGCCAATCACACAATGCTTACTTCTTTTTTTTTTTTTTTTTAAATGCATAAAATATGACCACACGATGTCTATAAGATGCTATAATCAAATTCAAAATAATAATTTAACTTAATCTTTTATTGTCTCACCCAACTTTTCTTTGTATATTTCTGTTTCTACTTTTTTTCTCTTTGAAAGTTGAAGGAGTTAATTTCTTGATAATTTTACCGGAATGTAAATTAGGCAGGTTGATAGGTTAGAAGCTAAGGAAGCCTAATATGCATGCAAATCTCGTGCGCATCTGTCTCGTTTTCTGAAGCTAATGTGGACAAATATGCATGTTAATCTCGTGCGGCTACCTTTTTGTTCGACGTCAAAGGGTGAGGGCTATTGAAATTAGCAAGGGGATTTTCGTGTTATTTACATCCACATTTTAAAAATCTAAATGTATAATTCTATTTCACAATGAAATGGAAATATAAGGAATCACTGCCCATTTAGTATAGTATGTCAGAGACATCAACGATAGTGGGAAACATGGGATTTCCCACTATCGTTGATGCCCTGGCACACTATACTAAATAGACAGTGATTCCTTAAATATTTCACTTTTTCTTGTTTCCATATAAGGTGTAAAGTATTCATATAAAGAATATAAAATTATTTATGAACTGACAAAAATATTAGACCGTTTATTTAGAGAGAAAAACAATTTTTTTTTTTTTTTTTTTTTTTTTTTTGGTTCAAATATGTACTTAGATTGGGAACTTTTGAAATCTTACATAATTGTAGTTTCTTTGCAAATTTGAAATTTGATTTACATTTTTTTTCAATACTTTAGTCCATTATTATCGATTTTACTTACATTGGACAATTTTCTCAAGCCTTTAACAGTGTTATATTTAAACTAAATTCATTGTTCTAAAGTAATTTTAGAAGAAGAAAAGAAGTTATATTAAACAAAATAGAGGCCCTGATAGATATCAAATACTGTAAGTTATTATTTATGTTGAAACTGGAAGTCTGCCAATTTTCAAAGTAAAATACCGCCGTGGTATTTAATCTAAAAGAAAAACTTGATTGATATATAACCCCCCTCCTTTTACAAAGTGAGCGATATTGATTTCGGTATGTCTGTTCGTCTGTCTGTCTAACTTTCAATTTGTAATACTATCGGCTTCTTTGTTTCGCATCTGAAGATGCTTTGCAGCATTTGTTATTGAATTGAACATAGCAACTCCCTATGGCCTAAGAAAAATATTTTAGTGAAAAGGTCAAAGGTCGAGGTTTAGCTTTTAAAATTCTGTGTATTTTAACTCTGGAATTTGGTATATCCGATTGCATTTGTACTCCTTCGGTAAAATGTTAAACTAAACCTATCTATGGCCTGAGAAAGACCTCGTTTTATTTTGAGGACAAAATGTCAAAGGCATATGTCTTAAATTGAAACATTCAATGATTTTGTTACAAGTTTATTTCCGGATGATATCTCAAGACGGTTTTAATCTTTTGCAAGAAAATGTTATACTATTACTCCCCATGGCCCTTCCGGCCTTTATTTCTTACAGTGTTCGACAATCCCCCTAGTTGGATCCAAACTTCGGTAGTGCATGCTCTTCTTTTTCATTAAGCAAGGACCAAAGGTTCTACGAATTAGCTTTTTTATTAAATTTAAGGTAGGTCGCGGGTTTGCTTTTGTCATCAGTTTTGGTACACAAATTTGACGATTCGAGCGGTTGTTTTGTGCACATTTGATTTTGACGTCGGTTACGTCACAAAGGCAATGTTACGTTGTTTCCCGCTAAATTCTCTGCAAATGACTTCAAGTCTGTACGAATCAAGTAGATTAATATACAAAGTGCATGTTCTTGTACTTAAACCTCTTACATGTTTTATATGTATCATTAAATTTGAGTCTGAATTCTGATGTGATTATATGTAATGTCTAAGGACTAATTAAATACAATACCAAATGAAAGGAATAGTATATATTGTACGTGTAACTAAACTGCTAATAGTCAATCAGAATAAATCAGCGTAAAAGTTATGGTATGCAGAAAGAAAGTTATCATGAATAACAATTGCTTAGCGGAAAAGTCAGGGAAGCATGCGTATTGAATCATGACTGCAAATCAGAGCCTGAGCGAAAATATGCGTATACTTTTCAGAATGGAAATCCTCATCACAAAAAAAACGTGTTAAATTTAATTTCATGCATTTTACTGTTTTTTCTATCATTATTAATAGTGTTGTGTTCTTATGTATTAAAACCTCATGCACTCGCCTTTTGCTGGCTAATAAATTAATTGTTACATGCATTTAAAAATCAAATTTATATATGCACAAACACCTGGACTGTAAGATCTATAAGACTCTGTAAACAATTTATAAGTATCATTTTTTTCTATATATTCTTTTATATGACAAAAGCTGAAAGTGTAAAAGCTAAATGCAAGTGTTTTACATTTTGCGTATTGCAATTTGAAATTCAAACAAATTAACAAATGCAAATGTTTAAGATTTAGGGCCATATACTATGGCTTGCGACTAATAAAGAAAGAGCATTGCAGGTAAACCCCCCCCCCCCCCGGCCGCTTATATCCTCAGTATCGGGATATTTTCTTACAGTTTTCTAATAAAGTCATCGGACTTTTGCGTTATGCCTGAAATCCTGTCGACCATGGATTTCTTAAATATACAGGTAGTAATGTATACCGGTATTTTATCATTCGCGTTGTTGTCGCTGTACGTTAATTCTCGTGCACGAGAATTGTTTATACCGTTCATTCTGACTTTGTGTTCAAAATATGAATTTCACAATACTAGTGAAAATAAGTTGCTGTTCATACTTATATGTCTCCGCTATAAATTAAATGATTAATAAAATTTATTTTTGTTTCTATGTCACCTTTTAAATCTTGCATATTCCAAAAGTCAAGATTTTTATACTCGTACCGTAAACGTGACTGCGTTCAACAAATGACGTTGTAGATATAAATAACGCCAAAAACGCAACATTTTAGCAGTATTAAAGAAAACTTTGAAATTATTTAGCAAAAAATCTAGCGAGAAGACATATTGATTTTTTTACATTAATAGTTTTGCTTTTACCTCATCATCACATTTTGAAATTCCTGACTAATTCGTCTACGTCTTTAAAAAGTTATTCAATCTTTTTGAAAGAAACTATTTTCACAAAATTGGCTTAAAACGTCATTTTTCCATACATTTCAATAGTAAAGCGTAAAAAAGTACTAAAAACAATACCGCGTTTACAGTACTATAGCATTAAAACTACGTAGGTAAATTTAATAAAAATTGCAGATAATACGCTGTGAATTCAAAGGAACATTTTATCAAATTTTCAGGATATGTTTTCTCGTAAGAATTTTTATGCAGTAAACTCGCGACCTACCTTAAGTTGTTTATTTCCAAGTAAGTATTTTGTCACTCAAAACAATCGTCACTGTATGCCGATGAAGAGCTTTAATCTAAAACTTACACTCGGCATTGAGGGACATTGAGCAGTAATGGTTCAACGCCTACCCTAAAACAAGACCTAAGATTTGAAGGTATCATCCGGACGATCCGTAATTTTTACATCTAACGTCGAGTGCATGTCAAAGAACCGATCACTACCTGTGTTTACTTCTACGATTTGACAGAAACGTTCGGTCGAAAATGGAATAAAACATTCAAGACAAGAAGTAAACTAAAAAACATGATTTTATCCTAATATCATAAAACTACGACGGCGTATTAGTGCCATAATAACAATGTAGAATTTTTTTTTAAATCGTTTGTACGATTTAATAAATCGTTTGAACGATTTAGTAAATCGTTTGTACGATTTAGTAAATCGTTTGTACGATTTAGTAAATCGTTTGTACGATTTAATAAATCGTTTGTACGATTTAGTAAATCGTTTGTACGATTAAATAAATCGTTTGTACAATTTAATAAATCGTTTGTACAATTTGTTTGTTAAATCGTTTGTACAATTTATTAAATCGTTTGTACAATTTATTAAATCGTTTGTACGATTTAATAAATCGTTTGTACGATTTAATAAATCGTTTGTACGATTTAATAAATCGTTTGTACGATTTAATAAATCGTTTGTACGATTTAATAAATCGTTTGTACAATTTAGTAAATCGTTTGTACGATTTAATAAATCGTTTGTACAATTCAGTAAAACGTTTGTACAATTTAATAAATCGTTTGTACAATTTGTTTGTTAAATCGTTTGTACAATTTATTAAATCGTTTGTACGATTTAATAAATCGTTTGTACGATTTAATAAATCGTTTGTACAATTTTGTAAATCGTTTGTACAATTTAATAAATCGTACAAACGATTTATTAAATCGTACAAACGATTTATTAAATTGTACAAACGATTTATTAAATCGTACAAACGATTTTAAAAAAAAATTCTACATTGTTAAAATTGCACTAATACGCCGTCGTATAAAACTTACGAACAGAAATCCAACTGACTGAAATACACAGATAATGTCTTTTTTTTTATCGAATAACAATATTCTAAAAACATTTCGTGAGTAAATTACATAATGTACCCATGCTCTGAAAAAAGAATCTGGTTCGTTTGGATTTTATTTCCTGGTTTGAAAATGAGACCTTGTGATTTATTTCTAATATAATAAATTCATGGGTCTCTAAATAACATGAGAAGAAAAATAATTTACCCTCATGAAAATTAGATACACTGGATCATAGCACATAAGTTAAGCCTTGTAAATGTTGTGTAAATGATGTCTCATATTTTCTATTAATTTTACCAGAATGTTAGACAGGTACAAGTCCTAAACATTTTAACTTTTGAACACAATAAAGAAAGAAACAAAATATTCTTCTTAGTTTGTCTTTTGATCATTTTCTTATTTCTTTCTATATAAGGGATAGCATATAAGATAAATCTTTCTATATTAAAAGTTAACTTAAATATTTTTCATTTTAATCCAGTACTTGAACTGCAAAGCGTTTTTCTCTCAAGACATGTATACATTCGTTCTGTATAGTAAAACTATCCTTAATGTCAGATAAATAGCCAATCAGTATGAGGGATAATAAAAAAAAAGTTGAAATGATTGAATTTAATCCCAAAAAGAACTTAAATTTCCTTTTATTGTTTATTATTATTATTTTTTTCATTTTTAATGCAAGCCTATGACAATTCTGCAAAGGCTCGAATCCAATGATCAAGGCGATGATACGTTCCACAGGCTAAAAGATTTGTCCCAGTCTTATCCTTCTTTCTATGCAATTTTTTTTAAATTAAGAACAATGTATTTATTGGAAATGGACATATTTCAACAATAGGAGCGTTGAATATGCATGGTGACCATCACAAAACATGTCCTCTGTCTTAAGTACGTTATTTATTCAATATCAATAGAGTATTAGCGCTTCTTTTTGTCATATTTGATATGTAAAAGTCTTCAGAAAACGATATTTTTAGCGATGCAATACTTATTTGCTGCAACGTTGAGATCTTTAAAAATTTTTAACTAAAGACACATCTTTCCTCAGTTTTTTTTTTTATTATTTCACTGGGCAGTACAACAAATATTTTTAATCATTTACTGATCTTCATCAAAACAGCCATTCAAATTTGATATTTAACTTCTGGCAAGTCTTGTGTCTTCATAACCCTTGTACAAATTACTATATGCTAGTGGAAATTCTCAAGAGATACGTTAAACTTAACAGTCGTGCGCGTCTTGAGAACGACTGAGTGCAGGCACGTAGTATCCGGGGGGGCCAGGGGGGGCCTGGCCCCCCCACTTTTTTCCCCAACATTATACCTTTACGATAGAAAATGTCTATTGAAAACATGGTTGCCCCCCCCACTTTTTACCACAGTATATACTTAGCAAGAAAATATAGGAAAAATTTGGTAGTGAAAGGAATTTTTCCTTGAAAAAAGTTGTCCACTACCCCCCCTCCCCCCCCCCACCACCACCACCACCACCACCACCAGGAAATAGGATTCTCGAGTTTGGGTAATTTTTAATTTTCGTTTTTTTTTTTTTTTTTTGCTTGTCACCTTTTTTTAGGTTAGTAAAAAAATTTTTCTCATGTTGGCCCCCCCCACTTTCAAAAACGATGCTACGTGCCTGGAGTTAACCATTTTTTTGTCACAAGTCACCAATATTTTGACACCATTTTTATATCTTGACTTCACAAACATCGAACAAAAGATTACCTAAACAAATGCTATTTATAGAACATGTTTATGATTATAAACATTCCGATCAGAGTTGTGGTTTTGTAAGTATTATGACGGCTCTCCATTTTTTAAACGACTCGTACATACTCTATTTGAGTTGAACAGCTTCTTGTTCTCACTGAGTTTTGTATTTCAAATGCAGGACAAAAGCTAGAGTTATCGTGAGAAATGAGCTCACTAAATGATATATACGAGGGCCGTTCAAAAATTACGCGGACTTGTTGCACAGAAAAAATTTTTGACGACATAATCGGACAAAATATCACACATAATAATAAAAGAATCTTTACTTATATGGTCTTCAAGATTTCATATCAAAATGTTAAAAATTGGTATCAATTTGAGTGATTTTTCAGGACATAACATTAAGTCACGGAGCAGCAAAATCTTCGACGTCACAGGCATTATAAAAAAATGTGATCTATCTCTCATTTTCTCAACATTTTCCCAAGAGTTCCTGCACAGTTTGAGTTACCTTATCTGCTCAACATCCAAACACCATTACTTGTCAAGCTAAATATCTATTAAACAAGTAAAGAACAATCATTTTTTCGTTTTAAAACCAAAAACTACAGGTATTTATGAGATACAGTGTGATATTAGTGGCTCTCAATCACGTTCTTTACAGTCCGGATAAAGTTTTCGACGAAAATCGTCTGCCCGTCCTCCCTTATAGCCTTTTTACAGAGGTCTAACGGTCTCAAATTTCAATTTGCTATTTGTGGACGAATGTCACGAATACCCTAGTTTACTTCTTGTTTTATTATGCATATTTTGGATCCATGTTGGCGATATTTTGAGCATTACACATACTTTAACAAAAGTGTGGTGCGCCGTCAATTCAGGAGACGTCATTTTCACAGTCGTTTTCACGGGAATCGCATCAGAGAAAAATCACTATATTTCAGTTAATACTTCAAATATCACGTCAGAAAGCTAAATACATAATAATAGAACAATTTAAAGATACATTTGAAAAAATTGTCGAAAAATATCGCGAATTATAGAAAATAAATGAGTTAAATTTTGGATTCCGCATGCTTTTGCTTTAAATTTTTTGTCGTGCTCCGTATCTCTCCATCAGCGATATCAACATACCGTTAATTTTAGTAGATTTTTTTTAAAATACAGAAATTTTGCCCAAAATTTATTGAAATCTTTAGGATACATATTTCTGTGAAATTTCATTGCCATATGACGTCTTTCAGAGTAAATAATAGAACAGTCCGCGTAATTTTAGAACGGCCCTCGTATAATTGCAGTGTCCATGTTTAGCTATGGAAAACGAAAAATATGTGTCGGATTAAAAAGTAAAAAAGAATATGAGGTGTAGAATGGCAATATTAAAGATTTTGTCAAAGTTTCATCAGATTTCATTCAGTGCTATGAGAGGACTTGTTAATAAGAGATTGGAACCCCAAACCGTAACAGACGGACGGACAGCTAGGCATACAGACGGACGGATATCCCGATTACTATATACCTTCCCGCTTTTCAAGCGGTGGGTATAACAAGTGTAATATGAAAACCTAACACTTCAAGAATTAAAAATATAAATAGCTTACAAACACATACTTTATTGTCTTCTAAAAGAATGAGAAATAGTTTATCAACGGTGACGAAGATATACTCACAGCGTGAAAGCTGGCAAACTAAAATAAACAAAAAAAGTATTTAATAATATAATATACATTTTAATAAAATATACAAGAAAATAAAATTCCAAATACGTCATGGCTCATGTTTAATGATTCTAAAAAAAATAATTTAAAAAAAATAAGTTCAGGAAATATATATGTACTCACTGCCGTCCAGATGTAATTGCTAAAAGAAGTAACAGCGTTTTTTTTTTATTATTTATTTTATTTATTTATTTTTTTAATTTATTTTTTTTTATCTTTTTTATTTTTTATTTATTTGTTATTTTTCTTCTTTTTTTTTTTTTTGTTTTTAAGGAGAGCGATAATTCTTACATAGTTTTATACTTACTGTCTGAACGCTCAGGAACTGTAATAGACAAATGATATTTTCAATAATACAGAACAAATTGTGCTTCTCTCATTCAAACCTACTCATATATCCAAACAAATGAAAAAGAAGTTAAAACTTGAGCAAAAGGAACATTGTAAAACATTTTGTTAAAATGAATTCCGGTCATATATTTTGCTTTTTTCCAATCCAAACGTGAGATAAGTAGATAAAGAAAAAGTGCATTTTGTAAAAGATTGTCCCATATAATGTAAATATTAAAAACCTTTTTTAAATATTCAAATCTAAATTTGTAAATTGTGACAGAAAAACAAGACAGAAACTGTATCGTAAATTGTAGTTCAGTGATTATTCTATCTTTATTCTTTCAACATGAAAAACTATTAACTCTGATTAAAGAAGTAATGTAAGGATGCTAGAAGTCATTTGTATAAAAGATCGTTCTGAAGGGAGAGCTTTGTTTAGCATACTGTAATGATCAAAATATTTTTTTATCGATCATTCTCTCAAAACATATTATTTATGTTGTTAATAGTGATGACTTTTGCATTTCAAACGTCGTTTTTTTTTCTTTTTACGCAGAAATATTCCACCACCATCTGCATACGGAGTTTATACATGTATCTCTTAGTTAAATAGATACGCAAGAGGATGCTCTAAGTATGTCAAATGCCGACTGACGTTTCTCATACTTTTCGTGAGACCATTATTTACACAATGCATTGAGGACGGATTTTTCCGTTATTTTCCTATAATGACAAGGGGCACACGGCAGTTGTGATTGGTCGGCAGGGGGTGCTCACTCCTCCGTGGCACTATGTTCCAACCTCTTGTGTTTTGCATTGCTCCAATTTTGTATCGTTTTATGGACTTTTGAGCTTGAATGCGGTTCGTTATCTCCATATATTTTATAAATGTAAAATAAATTAAATATCTTACTTTTATAAAAACCTAAATGACCGGTTTAAAATTATAAAAGAATGTCTGTACGATATTTGCATTTTTTTTCTCAATATTGCATATATTAACAAACAAAAGAATGATATAACCATGCAATATTTAAAATGTTTAATACTTACATTCAAAAAATTCGAAATCTGTAAACATACATAAACTTTGAATTAATTGCTGTACATGTAATGAAACACGTGTAAGTCAAAGTTTACTTATGAATATAAAACGTAGAATACAAAAAAAAATAAACAAAACAAATTTATTAAGTAAAGAAAACGAAATTATTGGATTAGGAAAACGAAATAATGAAATAAAGAGAATGATCTAATAAAATAAAGAAAACGATTTAATAGTCCAATCCACACTTTGCAAAAGTTGTTTCCCTCTGCGGGGTCAACCAAAAGGTCAAAAGGGAAAGAAGCGTCATTTCTCCTCTTTATGCTACGAAATATTTGGGCGTGCTGTGAAAAATCCATAGTGTTTATTTTTTTTCTTTCACTGTATGGGTAGCCCCATCTTGGGGCAATCAGTACACAAAAGGAAGAGCTTTTTTAAAGTCAAATGACGAAGTTACAAACCTAAAAACTACAAAGGCTACTCTGTGGATTGTATGGGTTTATCCCCTAAGATGGCGGCCAAGGGACATAACTTTGGAAAAGTGTGGATTGGTGTATTAAATAAAAAAATGAAACAAGAACAGTTGAACATGGTAAGGGCCTAAACCCATAAATCATTCCATAAAACTCACATTTGTTATAGATCCGATTTTGTTTCAACATTAAAACAAGTGTGATGTCTGCATTTACATTTAGCGAAGTTTAATAATTTTGTTATGTTTTCTTAAATATTTTTATTTTCTTTATTTGATAATTTCGTTTTTCGCTTTCTTTAATTTTTTTTTTTTTTTTTGATTTGCGCTAATGGGCAGTTGTAATATATGGAAAATTATATTAAGAAGAAACAAAGCATATTTTTGATCCCACCTCTGTTGTTTCGGGTGTCAATTTTGTATATATATATTATTATAACAGTAACTTGATCCGAAGGGTCGTATCACGTCGAGTTGACAGACGCAAAGCGTCGAGTTTGATCTGACGATCCGCGCCTGTCAACGACACGTGATACGGCTCTTCGGATCAAGTTACAGTTATAATGATAAATTTATCATATACCCCCTTATAACTGGCTAAATATATTAGAATAAACCTTAGAGATCAATTGTATAATATTAATCCATTTAAAAAAGGCATAATTACAAGGGACTTTTTAACGCGCAAGAAAAATAACGTCATATTTCTGCGTACTACGTCAACAGTTTCAGAGAGTGGTGATATGGATTCAGAAAACAACATGTTGGTGATCCGGAAAATCGGATCACGACGTCACGTGATAGCGTAAATTCAACAGTAAAATTGGGTGATACACATTAGGTATATAATAAATTGTTTTATGGACTGTGAGATTGAATACTGCTCGTTATCTCCTTATTCTTCTTTGATCAAAGTATAAAAGAATGGAATGCTTGAATGAACGCATACATGCATGTTTATTTAAAAAACCATCCGTCTGTACCAATATATTGGCACAACGTTAGGCCAACAAAGCTCATTTTTGGAACAAAGATGAATGCCAATATTGAATCAACTAGAAAATCATTTTTCTCTTTAAAATCGATTCACATAACTAAGCTAAATTTGCTGGAAAAACTATCGAAAATTAACCTTTCTTTTGTATGTCTTTCAGTGATTGGTCTCCCTCGGTACATGAAATATTCTTACTTATCTTAATACCCATATCTTTATCCGAAATGAGAAATAGCATAACTTTTCAATGAACTAAAATGAGTGTTGAAACATATAGGAAATTACCTCAGAACTAAACTATGGCAATGCATTCACTTTATAAAAAAAAAGGTAAGTCTTCCAAGTTTAAAAAAAAATCTGTTGCTGCAGATTCTTTGTCATCAACACGCCGTGCAACATCACTCACTGAAAATCACAAGCTCAGCATTGTTGCGATAGAATAGAAAGATTACAATAATACATATAAAGATCTTTGCTAAGATAAATATTTCATTCCTCCTGGTTATGAGACATTTCGCAGCTAAAAATTAGCATGATCCAGACGCAGTTTTAAAATATGGAATTATTTTTTTATATATAACCTGAAAAAATCATTGCTAAAATTATTTTTAGCTCATTAATTTTAATAATATGCGATTCTTTTCATCATTATATTTATTTATGATAGAAGACAGTTCGTTAGAGAGTAAATATGGCCAAAAAGATTTTTTTTGTCTGCGTCTGCTCTATTGTCGCGAAGTAAGGAGTCAATCCTTACGTCGCGGGTTCCAATCCCACCGTGGGATCATGTCAATTTTGCATTGTTATAATAATGATCACATTGTTTGTTTCCTAGTTGTATATGCCTCCAGAGGGCCCTTGATTGGTGAATAAATAAATATACATAGATTGGTTCAAAGGAATATGTACTATGTTATATCCAAATTAAGCTAATCCTTGTGGATTCAAATATCGGCTACTGATCTGGAAATATTCTGTATGGTTGAAATACTACATATGAAATATACATTTCAATTCTAATGTGAAGAAAAACTAAATATATTTTATAATTATTCAGGGTTCTTTTCAGACTAAATTATCTCGTAAAAAAATTATCAGAAAATCCCTAGAATCTATCTTAAACTCTCGATGATTTCTTAGTTATATATAGATAGATATAAAAATTCTCTCGGTGTTCCTTGAGTATAAAGAAAACACATAAAATACTCATAGACATACCTGCAAAGTAACCTAAAGTCAGTAATTCAATCAGGAAATTTTACTTTAAGGCATTTCCACCCTCACAATTTTAACATTTCAAAGTAGGAAAACTGTGTTTATTAATATATTCACTGAATATAGTTTAAACTAGAAGTATTGTTAGGATTGAGATAACTAAATGATACCCCGCCTCCCATATGAATATAATGGCAGTGTAATTGTTTTGCTATGGGAAAACACAATTATGTGTCGCATTAAAAAAGTAAAATCAGAGGTGCACTATGGCATTATGTGATTAAGACTCTCTGAACGTTTTATTAAATTTCATTCAGTGGTAAAACTGGAGTTAATGATTAGAGATGGATACCCCACTGCGTAACAGAGAGACATAAAGACGGACAGCTAAATTTTTCAGCAAAATACACGAATTTTCTTATTATTCGGTATTTACACGTACTTTCTTAAACGGACAGTAAATAAATGTTTTTGCTGAATGGCAAAGAAAATACATGAAATTCCTGCTTTCATGAATGTAATGTAACATAAATACATGTATTCATAAATAAATTTCCGAAGGGGGGGGGGGGGGTTGATGTAATTCGCATTTATTCGTCTTATTCTAAAAAAAAATGTATAACATGTATCTTGTTTAAGGAGCAGAGCATATTTTTATATAGGTTTAGTTTTTTTCTATGCATCCATGATTGTCTATCATTTAATCTATTACTTTAGTAAAAACTGGTTTGTTAAACTTAGATTTTACAGATTGTTTAAAAGAACGTCAAGGATCATCAGGATTCTATACTTGTGCAGTTATTTAGTAATGCAAAGACATAATTTAAGGTTTCGTGTTGTGTTTCTTTGACCGCCACTCGCTTTATGGATATATCCCTTTTCCATGACCACGGTGTATTCACGAAGAATAATCTTACCGTATATTCAAACCTTACTCACCCTATCCCAAACATCTTAGGTTACCTCTTCTGCATACGCTTATTTTCTGGAGGTTTTGTAGTTTTCAAGTTGAAAAAAGACCAAGGAATGTATGTCCAGCATGAAATGCATTTTTCAATATAGATTGCTACTAAAAAATTCTTTAACCACGAAGTCCCCATGAACAAAAATATTTTGCTGAAAGCATAAATATTTGCCCCTCGAACATATGTGATTTTAAGTTGCTTAAATGTATTGTCGGTTAAAAACACTACAATTAAACAATTCCTAAATAAACAAAAATTTGATACCATGGCGCTACGAACAAAAACAAAACCTATTTGTACATATCTTACAAAAAAGTTTTAGAATTTAAAACTATTTACAGTTTTTAAATTGAATTTTTTTTATTTCAGTTTTTGGCAATTTGATTCATCCACTTATGTATTATGTTCCAAATTCTCTAGTCAGAGAAAGTATCTAAATTTCACCAACTCTTGTCAAGACTATTTTAGGAATTTCATGTGTGTAAGTTTTACCTTTTGATATTTTTCTTTTGCAACTGTAAAATCTACTTTAGCAAACTTAACCATCAATAATGTTCCATGCTGTTATTTAAAATCATTCCTTTTCATCGACGATGGAGGGGGCTATTTAACTGCTTTTTCTGTTTTAAAGCCACTGTTAATCAAACGGGAAAAAATTATCCTTTCGAGTTACTTATATTTGCAATTTTAATTTTAATTTTAAGGTACGTCACTCGTCAACTTTTTAGAAAAGTTCACGCAGAACCTCTTACTTCAAAACTATTTATCAAAATTCAATTTTTATGACATATTAAAACTCAACAATGCAAATTTTGTAACAATCAACGAAAAAAGACGCTCAAAAATCTACAAAGAAACCAGATTTATGAGGGACTATTTTTTTGCGGTGGAAGGATATTTAGCAGAAAATTCTGCAAATCTGCACATCTATTAAATTTAACATCATGGAACTTTAGCCTCACATACTTATGCTCGGAGAATATTTTCCGTTTGGGTATTGTTAGGAATATCTAATATAGGTCTTAATTTATATTTTTAGAACAAGTTTTACACCTTCCCTCAACAACCTTTGCCAAAATATGAAGATATGTCAAAGAGGTCATGATAAAATTTACACCATTTTTCGCCTGAAAATCGCATATTTTGACCAATATTTCAAAATTCTGCATTTTTAGAACAATATTTACACCTTCCCTCAACAAACTTTGCCAAAATATGAAGATATGTCAAAGAGGCCAGGTCGACGTCTCCATATGAGTGAAAACTTCTCGAGAGGGACGTTAAACAATATACGATCAATCAATCAATCAATCAAAGAGGTCATGATAAAATTTGCAACATGTTTCGCCTGAAAATCGCATATTTTGACCAATATTTCAAAATTAACATCACTGACCTCAACTTTTTCTTTCATTATTTCAAACTACTCAATACTTGTGACTTATCAGCACTTAAGTCATAAAAAGCTTGATTTAAGAAAATGTTTTATTGCTTATTTAGTTTTTAATACCCCCAAACATGTTACTTTTTAGTGCAAAAAGGTCACATAAAAATTTATGCGCATTAATTTGCAAGACTTGTTCAATGATAAATATTATTTAAACTATTTTAAGTAAAATAAGATTATATCTATTGCCATGGTTACATCTGATAAAATATAATAAAGGTTAAAGTAATGAACCAAAGAGTTAAAATTTAAGTGCAAAAAGGTCAATTTAATTGCACCGTAGATCAGTAAGATGCACACTGACCCCCTCTTTTCTCTGCGATTTTGAGTTACACTATATGAGTACTTATCAAAACTAGAGGTACTGTGAGCAATGAGCTCACTAAATGATACCCCCCGCCTCCCATATGATTATAATGGCAAAGTCCATGTTTTGCGGTGGCCGGGAAACCCAAAATATTTGTCGGATCAAAAAATAAAATAGGAGGTGCACAATGGCAATATATAATAAAGATTCTGTGAAAGTTTCATTAAATTTCACTCAGTGGTTTAAGAGGAGTTGAGGATAAGAGATGGGTACCCCAAAGCGTAACAGACGGACGGACAGACAGACGGACGGACGTACAGACGGACGGACGGACGGACGGACGGACGGAATTAACGATTACTATATACCCTCCCGCTTTTCAAGCGGGGGGTATAAATATACTTCTCAAAAAATCCTTGATTTAACAAATTTCACGGGTGACATACCTTAGGAAGATGAAATGTTGACATGACCTGTAAAGTTTTTCGACCGAGACATAGCGTTTCCATTTTAGGTAATATTATTATACCCCCCGCTTGAAAAGCGGGAGGGTATATAGTAATCGTTAATTCCGTCCGTCTGTCTGTCCGTCTTGCCGTCTGTCTGTCTGTCCGTCCGTCTGTTACGCTTTGGGGTTCCCATCTCTTATCCGCAACTCCTCTAATATCACTGAATGAAATTTGATGAAACTTTCACAGAATCTTTATTACATATTGCCATTGTGCACCTCCTATTTTACTTTTTGATTCGACATATATTTTGAGTTTCCCGGCCACAGGAAAACATAGACTTTTTCACCAGTAATAACCATATGGGAGGCGGGGGGTATCATTTAGTGAGCTCATCGCTCACAGTACCTCTAGTTTAGATTATAATGGGTAATGATATCTAAAAACAAATCACAATGTTAGCCCAAAAAAATCTCATTTTGTTGTCCCAACGATGAATGCCAAAGTTAAATCAACAACAAAGATTCCTTTCAACTAAACGTTTTTACATATATGTAAACAATAATATGAGAGTCTTTTTAAGGACGATTCAAAATATAAACCTAAATTTGCTGTAAAACAAAAACAATAAAAACTTTTACCTTTCTTATGAATAGCATTTGCTAATTCGTCTCCCTGCGTACATGAAATAATTATCTTGCCTTTTGTATTACCCATATCTTTATCTGAAATGAGAAATAGCATTACTTTTCAAAAAGACTCAAATGGGTATAAAATAAATATTTATAAAAGCCTAAAAATATGAAATAACTCAGAACCAAATCTTTGAAATTAATGTCCATGCAATACTGAATTTAACATTGACTTCATTAAAGCAAATAACTGTAAAATAACCTAACTACATGTACCATGTGAACTGAAAAATTTCTTAAAAATCTATTTGTCTTCAATATATAACTATCTATGAACAATAATTTTTCCGAAAATAGCATAGTATTTCAAGAATTTCCATCCTTATTAAGACCTGATTTTTTATTCCACGCCCCTCCCCCTCCCTTAGTATGGGTGCCCAGGCCTGTTGTTCTAAGAGGTCGGAAAATGGATGCTTTTACTTTATGAAAAATCTTCTAATTTTCTAAACAAAAATCTTTTTTCTGTATATTCTTTATCATTTAGTTCCCGTGGGGATCCGGTTTAGAATAGGTCCTCAGTACCCCCTTGCTTGTCGTAAAAGGCGACTAAATCGGGCGGTCCTTCGGATGAACCGTATAAACCGAGGCCCCGTGTCACAGCAGTGTGGCACGATAAAGACCCCTCCCTGCTCAAAGGCCATAAGTGCCGGGCATAGGCCTAAATTTGCAGCCCTTCACCGGCAATGGTGACGTCTCCATATCCGTGAAATATTCTGGAGAGGGACGTTAAATTGTATACAATCAATCAATCATTTATCATTTACACGTCGTGCAACATCGCTCACTTAAACACATTACATGGTCCGCCTCTCTTTTAATTTAGAGACTTTTTCTCGATTTATTTGGTTCTTTTTTGTTAGAATAATAGCTGTCAAGCCACAAATCCGAAATAAAATCATTTTAACACATTGCTTCAAGGTGTATGACTTGGATCGCCTTCATTGGCTTTTAAGAATTTACGGTGTTACATTGAAATAATAAAACATTGTTCAGAACAAAAAATCGTCAGAACTGGTTCTTGAATGTTTGATTCTCTTCATAAAATTGTGTCTTCCTCATGGTATTATGATACACAAAAAAGTAAATAAATGACAATTTCAAAAAACCTCTTTTTCAAGATTCTGCAAAGATTATATATCGATATTTACGACGAAACTACAAGGTCAAACTAATCGTAGTTTTCAAAAGTTGTGTTCAATCTTTATTTGTAACTATAAGATTTTATCGATCAGAAATTATTGAAGCGCAGGTAAAAAAAAATGTGTAACAAGGTTTATCTTATTGAATTTAAATGTACGCAACTTCAATCGTCTCCAATGCATTAGTTTTAATAGTCATTGCTCAATTCAAAAGGGATATTAATTGCTTTTTTTTTTTAATATTTTAACTGTATGGCTTTAAATATGAAATATGTCAAGAAAAGACAGTGATAACATATTTTCTTATTAGCTAACATAAAGGTTACGGTAAAGATTGAAAAAATATATAATTTTAAGGAATGACTCTAATTCTTGGCCAAATTATCGAGTATAATATGGTTTGGGTCAGTTTACGCTTTATAATCCGCGAAGCGGATTATAAAAAAGCGTAAACTGACCCAAACCATATTATACTCGATAATTTGGCCAAGAATTAGAGTCATTCCTTATAATTTAATTTTAAAATAATTATTCAACTGGGGATGTAGAATTGTGTTGTTTTTATGAGTTCAAACTTACCGCGCAATAATACAACCGTAGTAACGGAAGTGATGGGAAGCGAGGGGAGGTAAAAACTGATACATAGATCTAGCAGCCATGATGCTTGTTTACATGAGGTAAGATCGAGTAACTGTTTGAAATTAAAGGTACATTCATTAAATCTGGAATTTTCCATGAATCCCAAGGACTGGAAATGAGGGTATTGATGGATACAGATGATTATGCTGGTTGTCAAGGGGGTGTGTCCCCACACCAAACCAGATTATACAAAATGTTATGCGTTCCTTTTTGGAAATCAACCAATGAGAGGCAAGAATACAAGCAAAATTAAATTATATATAAATCAAAAGAATACATAAGATAGAGCAAAGAGCAATTTTTTTTTTATCAAATATGTATGATGAAACCATATCAATATCCAAATGACATAAAATGGTATCTTTTCATACAAATTACAGAAAAATAAAAATGGAAACTTTTTCATTGAATAATACGCAAATATATACCTCAATACACTTGTCAAAACATAATATATGAAGATCTGAACTTACCTTTCGGCTTAAATTCAAACAGATTTTCACTCTTAGTGTGCGTTTCAAAAGTCTGGATGATACATTTCGCCAGGGGTCTGTAAATTGATCAGATTATATCTTAAGAGTCTCAACGATGTAATTAAGATAAGGCAATTCAGTAAATTGGTCCTCTGTTTTTTAAAAGCCAATGCATGGATAATTTGCAAAGTGAACATGTCTAAAATTAGCTCCATAGACACTAGGCACTAATACACCTCTGACGAAATCCTTATACATTGTCAGGAAATGGAATTAATATTGAATTGGGTATTTTTTTAATCGACAAGGATAAAGAAAGAAAAGGTTTACAAGAACAATATTGGTTAACTCGAAAAACAAATGCAGAAAGAGTGTGTTCTCTTTATCTTTTCTTGAATAAACCTGAATCTACACCAGTTTATCTATGTATGCTTCCAAATAAATATAACAATCACGACTTGGTATTTCCTGCTCATGGAGTTTACATCTTTCAGTTGATTCAATACACATGAGCAAGCTCTACGTTTGAATAATTTTTAAACGAGGTAAATTATTGAAAAGCAAGTTGCTGAAACAAGAATATCACCAGTCTGATTTCAATTCATCATTTCGTACGTTCTATGGTCGGTACAATGAACAGTTATTATTTTAACAAATTTGAATCTACACTACCTAAGTATGTTTCCATATAAACAGGACTTTTTATGGCTTTGTTGTTCTTGGAAAGAAGATATTGAAAGATTTTCTCCATGCACACCTATGTAAAACTTCGATGGTCCATTACAATCTCGCCCTTCCCGCGGTGGTGATGATTGAACAAACTTGAAGCTGCATTACTTAAAGATGTGTCCATATATATGTTTCCTTGGCCAGTGGTTCTTGAGAAGAAGATTTTAAAAAGATGCCATTGTTTTTATCACTAATTCCTAAATATCTCCCCTTAAAAGATGATTGGTCTTTCATTTGAACAAATTTAATGTCCTTTCCCCAGGGGTACCCTGTAGCAAGTTTAGAAATTTCCCCTGTCAATCTTAAGAAGTAGTCGAATATGTGAAAACTTTAAAGACGGACAGACAAACAAACGGCCGACTGCAGACACAATCTGATCAAAAATCTCATTTGACCTTTCAGTTCAGGTGAGTCATAAAGCTAAGAAATAACAGGGAATTCTTAGGTGACATTCAACTTTTTATAACTGAAAAACTATTTTCATTAACTGGGGTTCTTGTATCTGCGAATTAAAGTCATTTATGTTATAAATATACGCGAGTATGATATTTGCAATGAAACAGACTCGCGTATTTATGCAAATAAAATCACGTTAAATGTAATTTCCGCCATGAGGTTTCAAAATATGCAACTTATTTCAAGTCTCAATGTTGGTTGGTATTTTACCTCAAAATAACGCTGACGAATTTATATTATTCAATGTTGAAAAAGTGTTTGGTTTGTACTTAAAATTAATTGCTCTCTGTCAAAGATGTAATTTACATGTATTTCTCTCTAGAAACTAGTAAAGTTAAAGAAGAATCAAAAGCAAAAATACATAAAGTTCATAATAGAATTTACTTTGAAAACTGTTCTGGAGATAGTTCATTGTTGTATCATAATGTTTTCATAATGTTTAAAATTTACAGCAAAAATGGACAGCAGGCTGGTAGGTGCCTGAAGTCATTGAACTTAAGTAAATTGAGAAAGGAAATATACCTATTTTAGTCATAGTTTCCATTTTCTCTTCGAATGTTTTTTTTCTCGACCATATCTTTATCGAAAAAATGCGATTATTAAAATTCTATATGTAGTTATCAAGAAGAAGGTACAGTTTCAACACAAATAAAGCCCTATATTTTTCTCAAATATGAAAGTGATATAAGAAATAAAAATTTATTCTTTGTGAATCATAGGAATTCTCTGCAGTAAGAATACACAAATGGTTTTTCTCATATGACTTCCTAAATGCCAATTGTGACGTCATTAACTTGTGCATTTTCCCGTATTTTCTTTAAAAAGTTGCAGAAGACCAATTTTCAGTGGAATTTTCTTTCAGAAAACATACTCTGCCACCGTCGCCCGGAAAGATTTTGAGGTATGTGATTTTTTCATAGTTGTTTGCATAATATATCCAAAAATTAAAGCGGGCGACAGTGGCAGACACTATTTTCTAAAGGAAAATTAGCAGAAAAACGAGTCATTTTAAAGCTTTTCTGCATTAAACTTAAAAATGTGCCAAATTAATGATGTCATATTTTCAAGAAAGGCTCTTCTTCATGCCATATTCTTTAATGATATATCATATTCATCTACTCAACTATTGTTAAAGCCAATTTCATAACTTTTTAAGAGCATTAAATTTTTAGGGCACAATAAAGCTTAATCCATACCGTCTTCTTTAATTTAGATTAATAATATAAATATTGACAAACTTATTTAAGACGCATAAATTCATAGAATGTTGAAGAAACCAACGTCATAGGATATTTGGAGATAATGAATGGTATTCAAGCTTAACGTCCATTAAACAATAAAAAATTGGAGCAGAGAAGACAAAGACCTCACAAAATTGAGCAAAATCCTATGGGTGAAATAAGGAAAACACTTGCTGTGGCCTTCAACTCGACATTTAGATATTATTTATATATCGACGACATATTTTCTGTTAACAATGATTATTTCCATTCTTATGTCGAGACGATATATCCTTGTGAGCTTGAGATGAGAGATACCATAGAGTCTGACACATCTTTTTAATATATTCGATCAGTGCTTACTATTTATGCAAGATATATATATTACTGTAGTCAGCGGCGACTCACACAAATTGTTCCGACGAAAATAGTTCCATCATTAATAAGTAGATACAACATAATTGTTCATGAAAAGAAAAATGTTGTGTATGTCATACGTAAAAGAAACCAAAATTAATGTAAAGGACAAGATAGGGTAACAGCCGAATTTTTGATATAAAAATCAGAACACTGGTAAAACTGTGATAGTTTGTAGTTCAGAAGTTAAAATGATGCTTACTTTAAGACAAGCACCAATTTTGATTCAAAGGCTACATGGAAGCCACTAGAGGGTTCAGAAATAGGACATTTTCCCGAATTTGCTCAATTCTGGTGGATTTTCATCATATTTGGGGTACATTTCTCTTCGGAAAACATAGAGCACACGCTTGCCTATCTGAGATTTTTACACATAAACTGCATCTGATATCAGTGTATAAAATATATAAATTTGGTAGATAGGCAAGCGTGTGCTCTATGTTTTCAGAAAGAAAATGTGCTGTAAAATTAGTGAAAATTTGCATAAAAATGAGAAATTTCGAAAATTGACCTATTTCCTGACCTCACTGTGACCTCTGTATATCCTAAATCTTAAAACCAGCACTTATTTTGAGGCAGGGGTGAAAAGAGGTTTTCATGGATAAACTGTTGGATCATTCTGAAACACCCCCAAAATCGGGGGCCAAATACTGGTCTTACCCTATCTTGTCCTTTTTCGTCCAAAGATCACTTTACCCCCTAAATAAATAAAAAATGTTAATATTCCTAAGCTCGCTCCCTCCTCCCTCCTCAGCTTTTTTTAAGCATGTTTGATAACAGAGAATATCTAGGTCATTCTTCGATTGATATCTTTTCACCGATAAATTGATTATACTTTATCAACAATTGTATTAATTTCATGTTATTTGTTCGTTAATTATCATATAATTTCCTCTTAGAGTGAAAAAAGAATCATTCTGTGTGTGTAATATTAACTGACGGAATTTTCATATTCCTGGCCAGATTCTGCTCGTGTGTGTCGGGAGCGTAGTTATAAAATGTGTAGCAAAACCCGAACCGGGTCGGAGATTTCTAAACTGAAAACCGGGCTCGATCGTGTTGAAGTTCAGCATATTATGTTATATAGAATTTGAATTATGTAACTAAGTTCCGTAACGAATAAATTAGCATAGTTCAGTAATTTTAAAAAAGGGGGTTTCAGTTTAGAATTTCCAGGCCCGGCCCTGAATGGGCCTGATTTCCCTAACCCATTTTAAACACAATTTTTTGCAGATGCAAATGTTAGAACAAAATATACTGAGTAGTTCAGCAGGGATTGTATAATTTTTGTTATCAGAATTCGTATTCATATGATCTAATTAGGAAAAAAGGTGTGTCTGCCATCTCAGCAAAACAAAACGTTATTCACCGAGGTAGCTATAGATGCATTTGACAACTCCGTCACACATGAGTAGACCAAGGCTAACTTGTCTAGCGAACACAGGTATGTGTACTGTTTGTTATGGGACTGGGTGACCGTAATGCTACGGACTCACTAAATTTACACCATTTCCATATTAACTATACACTAAAATTAATACAGTGCAGTTTATTTTTTTTTATAAAAGTCATTAAACACTGTTAAACATATTAAATCTAAAAGTCGAATATCTTAGGATATGGGGTAACCCATATATATTCTTGTTCATATTTGGATATACTACTGCGAAAAAGACGTTTATGGTAATCTACTGTAAACTCACATATTTTGAGGGTCAAATTTTCGTGGTTTTAAGAAAATATATTGATTCATTGCGATTTGATTTCATGGTTGAATAATTTTTCATTGGTAATATATGTGAAAAATTTCGTCGTAGACATAAATTCGTGGGTCTCCATACCTGAAAACAACGAAAATTAAACCCCCACGAAAATAACTTATTTCACATTAACAAACAAGCTCTATGATAAAAGTGATGAATTTATCTTTTTTTTCGTCAACTTCCCTTACTTATGCAGAAATATACCTTTATCATCTGCATACGGAGCTTATTTATTTAACGAACAGTATTCAATGTCAAAGTCCATAAAACTATGCAAAATAGGAGCAGAGCAGAGCAGAGCAAACACGGACTTCCGAAACATCAGGTGCCATTGAGGAGTGAGCATTTCCTGCTGACCGGTCACACCCGCCGTGTGCTCCTTGTCATGATCAGGAAATAACGGGAAAATCTGTCGTCAATTCAGTTTACATGTATAAATAATGTACTTACAATTAGTATGTAAACGTCAGTCAGCATTTAACTTAATGATAAATTGTATTTGTTGTCAAGGTCATTGTATCGACCATAGAACTTACGAAATAATGACATTAAACGAGACTGCTGATATTTTTGTTTCATCAACTTGCTTGTCAATAATTTACCTCGTTTTAGAAATCGTTCATACGTAGAGCATGCCCTTGTGTATCGAATCAATTGAGATATATACACTCCGTATGCAGCTGATGAAGGAATATCGCTACATAAGTAAGGGAAGTTGACAATAAAAAAGTTAAATTCATCGCGTTTATCATAAAGCTTAGTTGTTATATTTCCATTAATGTCTTTTTCAAGTAAAATATCCAAGAATGAAACAGCTGTAATAGACTCCTTGGTATCTTTAATCTGAAGCTCTCCAGGATATATCATATCGACGTAGGAATGGAAATTACCATTATTGACTGACAATACGTCGTTGATACATGTATATCTAAACGTTGATTTGAAGACTACATCAAGTGTTTTCCTCTTTTCACGTATAAGATTTTGCACAAATCCTGCTTCATATGAATACAAAAAATAGGTCTGTTAATAACGGATCTCAGCTGGTACCGATGGGAATTCCAATAGATCGTTGGAATACCTGGTCTCTAAAACCACATAGATATTGTCAATCAGAAACTCAGGCATCTTTTTTATGTCAACTTCACAGTACTTGTGTGTACAAACAGAATGTGTTTTAACAAAACAATAATGAACAATGACTAGGTAAGTAAATTTACCAGTTTCATTTTTATTGAAAAAGCAGCTGGACACATCAATGATATCAAAAAGCCTGGACTTTACTTTATCATGTAGAGTGGTTATGTATAAAGTTCAAGTCGTAAATTTTAAAGCTGTTGATTTTAGTAAAATTTTGTGATTTCAAATTTGCCAAAAGTTCTTTGGAATTTTTGAGTATCCACATCTGATTCACACCACTTCTTGAATATATTGTTGCACAGTACTCTTGAAGTTTTTCCTTCACTACTGTCAATATCTTAGTGAGGAGCAACGAAAGGGGCTTAGTTGAACATTTACTGGAACCCAAAATGTATCTTTGTAAGGATTCTTATGAAGTTTCGGAATCCAATTTATGTATATAAGGTAGTTCAAATTCATTTTGGCTCTGTGGAATATTAAAATTATTCAAAACTGACACATGATTCTGAAGAATTTCTTCCTTAGAAAGGGGAAAATTAGTATAAGTAGGATTACTACTTACAGGATTAAATCCAAGTTCTTCTGAAATACAATTTATACATGTATAATCACCGTATTCAACGAAGTGTTTGAGAAAACTAGACGTATATGATAGCCGGACAATGACCAAAATAAAGCTTAACTATTGCCCTCTTCCGTGGGATATTTGTTTTTTTGTAAATACATCTTATAAATACCGAAAAAAGACGTGATCCACATCTCTTCCGACTCCGAAGCGGTGAAAATCTACTCCTCCATACGTTGAAAACGACTCCCCCATACTTTTTAGCGACTCCCCCTCCCCGCGTTACCCATTGTATAAGGTGATAATGAGCCTTACAAACGAAGACAATGTTGTTACCTGCTTTGTCGGCAGGGACAAGTACGTAATGATCATGTAATCTATCTAATTCTTTTTTCACTTCTGGATTATTATACACAGAAGGATTGATGGTTTTCATACTGCCCCTCAATCTTTTAATTCGTGACCTTAACATGGATCTGATATATATAATACATTCTGACAAGGTGTCAATGTCTTCTTTTTCATATCTAGTCCATCGTCTGGCGTAGTAGTAATTTTCTACAGAATCCATAATATTTATGAAATTCCGACGCCAGTTGAAGGATCGGGGTTCCCTATATTTAGGACCTTTTAAAATAAGTGATCTAAGGTCCTCATTATTAACTATATCAATATTATGTTACCTGTAATAAAGTGTCCAGGAGGACCATAGTTATAGAGAAAGGAAGAACATGAACATGAAGGAGGATTATGTTTCAGATACTCGGTATCCAGGCCATGTAAAGTTTTTTTGTAATTGAAAAGAATGGAAGCAATGGCCGATGTATATTTGTAGGAAATACAAATATTAATAGTCTTTAACTTGAAATATGGTGGAATACAAGACTGAACCCTTTTGTGATTAAGAATATTACTTATATTAACCGCGTCAATTTCTTTATTCGATTGTTTTAGCTGCATTTTCTTCAGTAAAACGTGCGGGTTTAAAAAGCCTATGATTTTCAATATCCATAATCAGAGATCCGAGCCTATATTCTGGTGTCGAGGAATCAAAAATAGGACTTTCCTTCGCCCTTTCAAGAAGACTATTTAAATGTTTCAAATGGACAGTGTAAAGTTTGGTGCGAATATGATGTAGACCTAACTGGTGATTTACATAAGGTTGTAATCAAATAAGATGTCGTGTATTGCATATTTATTGTAAGATTGATGCCCATGACTACGTTTACGTCTCTGTGTATGGTTAAAAAGTCCCATCACATTTACATGGTTACACGTTGGACTGGAAAGATTTCCAACACTATCGACACTGTCATTTCATCCATAGGGAAAGGCTATCCCTAGTTTTCTAATCCCAAATTCTTCTCGTTGTCTACGGAAAGGAGTACTCAGTGACGGACTGTTTGTATGGTGAGAGATCTTTTCGAGAATTTTAACTTTCATTGTCTCTCATATATAAATGCTGGTTGTGATTTATACAACACTTTAAAGTTTTCAATTGTATGATTTAGTTATTATTTTTAATTAGTATAATTTTTTTTTTTACTTTATTGTTTTCAAGTTGTTACATGTACTTTTTTTTAGCAACACTACATTTTTTTTACTGTTGTACACATGACGAGGCATAATATTTTTCAACATCAGCCATGACAATAACTTTATCAAACTAAAGTTCCAGTGTAATACGGTCCTCATTTAAGGACATACGCAAGGTACCTTACCTACTTATAATTTTTCAAGATATTCTTATAATTTAAGATTATAGTGCCATCAGATGTTTATAGACAAAAAATAAGCATGCATTACCAGAGGTTTTTGGAAGATATCAAATTATAAAAATTTTTGCATTATTCAAAGAAAAATATATAAAAATTACAAAACATAATTTTCTGGATTTTTTTTCTATCAAAATTTGTTTTAGAAGAGCTGTACGAATCCATATATAGACATTAAAAGTATTGTACAATGTCCTTCATTAAGTGGAACACTTCAACTCCAGGGAAGAACCCATTAAAGTTCAAACTACATTGGGTATGACCTTAAGCTCAAAACTTTGTATCTTTATTTTCAAGGGAGACCATTACCTTTAATTTCACAGATAAACATTGAATTTTTTAAAATGTCACAAAAGGTGTTGCACTCGTTAAAATTTTTACATCATTTTGGACATTTTTTTTTTGTCATTTGAGATATTATTGAGATACTGTACGTGTACATAATTTAATTAGCGTAATTTCTGGGTATTTATAGTTGTTGGTGTAGTCATAAATTAGCGCTAAACATGTCCGTTCAGTGTTTAATATTATTTATTTACATCAACTGAATAATTTCTCTTTTATTTCTTAAGAAAACCCATTGCGTTCATCACTGCATGAACTACATTGGCATGTCGCCAGTACAGATTTCTTGATAAGTGGCTGTTCCATCAATGAAACGTATAAAGACGTTTGCATCATTAATACAATAATTAACCTTTTTATTCAAACTTTAAATGATTATTAAAACAGATATAAATATAAACAATAAAATGCTTTCTTTGTTTGTTGTTACTGGAATGAACGGTCGCAGCTATTGCAGAAAAAAATTACATAACCCGCTTACGCGGGTTATGTATTTTTTCTGCAACAGCTGCTTCCGTTCATTCCAGTAACAACAAACAAAGAAAGCATTTTATTGTTTAAGTAAATGATTTCTTAGCGGTATTCTTGAATTATCGCATTGTTGTCTACACCAAAGTCGCTAAAATATGAAGCCCGCTTTTTAAATTCCACGTACAGTATTTGGCAGACCTAAATACATATCTAAGACATTGAAATTTATTATCATTGCCTTTTTTATTCTGAACAAATTTCGTAAATCAATATTATTATAAATTCAGTCAGGTTATTGTAGAATTCTTTTCAATATTAAGCGAAATAGCTGATACAGAAACTTTTTTTTCTTTTATTCTCTCCCCTTTTGCAGGAGAAGAACCCTGAATGTACAGTATATTATCAGAACAACTCTGAATTTATCTGTTGAACTATATAAATATAATAAAAAGAACTAGTTTATCTACGGAATAACTGTCTAATTTTTGGTTCCATGATGTGATCAATCGAGAGGCTAGCATGATAATTTGCATACGAAGGCGTTTATGCATGAAATTATCACACAAGTCAATCGATTGATTATCGTCATAAAACCAAATATTTACACGCTCTTCATTCCGCAAATACACGTGCTAAATATCAGTCCGGCTTCATTCTTTATTTGCACGTGATTTTTCATTCATCGATGAACCAGTATGTCGAAATAAAGGACCTCTACTATTTATAAACTTATCTCGGACAAAGACATTGGAAATGTAAATATATGTGAATGGAGAAGGTGGATTACATTTTATTTTTACACTCACTAGAGATATACAAAATAGCAGTAGAGTTATCGAACGTGTTAAGTGGCGCGCTGAAAGATTTACGATGACAGAAATCGCTAAGTTTGAATCTATCTAATACATGTATGCTAATTGATTCTATTTTGATTTTCATTGCTATACTTTTATTACAAACATCGAGAAGTGTAGCTTGTATACAGGTACATACAGTGTATGTCAGAAAAGTTTCAAGGTTGAATCAGAATTCATCTCTAAAACGGGATGGGTTATCTCTCTTTAGCCTTACACTTTTTTAAAATTGACTATTCTGTATTCATTCGGAGTTCTTCGAATGATATAACCTCGAACGTCAAAGGTGATCTACCATCTTGCTGATTCAGTCATGTGCTTCTTTCCAATTTAACACATTTGAAATCTGGGTTACTTTGTGGCACGTCAAGCACGTTGTTCTTGCTATCAAAGCCTACTAGCATAAGGTTGTAATAAAAACCTATCTACAATGAATTTGGTAAATAAGAAACCTTTTCGAAGAACTTTATGCAAATTATTGTATGAAATAAGTTTCCGGCATCCACTTGATGCATATTCATTCACCAATCACATCCGAGGTTTGAATGGAGCATAGCGGAGTCAGCCAAGGGTTGTCGATTGGAGTGAAATTTAAATATTGATTAAAAGATTACTTATTAACTAAAATAAGTACGTGCAATTTACATGTGTCACCGACAAGGTCAATTAGAAAAAAAGAATAAAGGATTTTTTTTCATGTCAGCATCTACTGCAACACGGGACCTCGGTTTATACTGTCTCATCCGAAGGACCGGTCTCCACGTCGCACACTGAGATTCGAACCCGCGACTTAAGAATCAGCTCCTTTCTTGGCGACTCTAGAGTAGATGCTATAACGGCTGCGTCACTCGGGCGACAGTAAATTAATGAAATGGGATAGTGAGCACTTGCTAAAAGTAATTGGATTTTAAAATTTGTTTGTTCGCACTATTGTCCATGTTTAAAAATCGCACAGGTATCATCAGAAGAACAAAAGGCAAGTTAACCACAACGTCAATTTGGTTTTACTCCCAGCTTTTTTTCACATATTAAGTTTAAGCATTTCAAGTCCAGTGGATTTTGAGAAAAAGATTTTTAAAGTTTTCTTCCTACATATGTATAAACATTTCAATATAAAACTTGGATTCCCTATTATTATAGTGGCCTCGCCCTATACTTCTGGGGGTCATGAATTGAACAATTTGGAATCTATACTACCGCCCCCAGGATCCTTACACATACATGTAAGTTTCAGCTTTTCTTGCCCAGAGTTTCTTGAGATGATTTTTAGACTGGGTTACAGACATACTACTGAATAACTATTTCACAGTTATAATGATTTCATTTATCTAAATGCAATGTTATTTATATAACTATACATTTTTGAGATCACCGATAAGCTCTACAAAATTTTTTGATGCTGTTCAAAATTAAACAAGTTATCCATAAATGTGGACAAGTAACATTTCTTTCAATTTTTTCCGATTGAGAAAGGATAACTTAGTTAATACGGAGCTGTGTGTCGGGTGTGATGAAACATAGACCCATATTGGGAGAATGACATTTCTCTTACTAAAATAAATATTAAAGATACTAAAAATTTGTAAAGATAAGTTAAATTATATTTTCATGGGAACTTACATTGCATTGTCCTCCCTTATGAGGCCTAAATACATTGTCATGAAAAACATTTTTAAGATCAGATATCAAATTTCATTCCCTCTCTATACTTAATACCCCTTTTCATGTTTTTCTAACGGGCAAACACTTTTAGCGTGATTGGTATTTGACCTTTGTTTGACACATTAGAAAGCACAGCCAATCTTTCACGGAACCGTTTCCATGGAAACTAATATCTGAAGCGCCTTTGAGAGCAATAGACTGAAAAGACTTAATCTTTACCAATGTCGAAATTCCATCTAAGAAAATTGAAAAAGATGGCGGATAATTACAACATTTCACGGATTTCATTACCGCAAGGAATAATTCCCGCGGCCATGACAGTGATTAGTGTGTAGCGGAAACCGAGTGACAGGAGAAATAACGGAACCAATCAGAGATGGATTAAAAGAGTCCGTATACTGAATACAAATGTCATTCTACTCCTGAAACGGAACAGCTCTTCTGAAAATGATTGATTTTTTTTCTTGTACTTACATCTTCTTTATTCATACAAGTAGCTGGGCCTGTTTCGGGGTTTTCTTGTTAATTTACAATGGAGAGTGAACCTCATCATTTTGATAACGTTATCCATTTCCTCAAGAATATAGACGGATATGAAATTTTTATTATATATCTGGGCTTACTAGCATGGTTTTATTAAGTAGTATTTTGTCCATATGTCTATTGACATCATATTTAGTTATATTTAATTACAGCAACATCATTAGGGGGCGATCATTTGATTCTTTGGGGGGGGGGGGGGAGCTGGCAGATTTTGAAAATGAATAATCTGTTCTCGGCTGGATAGAAAATAAATAAAAAATCTGTCCCTGACCCCCTTCCCCCTCAAAATAGAGTTTCGTTTTAGAGTTTAGAGATATAATTTGTCCTTGATCTTATTGGGAATAAATAATATGTCCTGCACCAACAAAAAAAAATAATTTGACTCTAAAAAAAATTGCCAGTACCCCCCCCCCCCCTCAAAATCAAATGGTCGACCCTTTAAATGTATGCCTTATTTCCTACCATGTTATATTTTCAATATACTCGTATATCTCAAAAGTAATTGTTACCATAATAGTAAAACTTCTTTCCACCATTGTCTTTTACATAATGTACCTATTTTGAACATGTAAGGAGTACTTATAGGTTACGAGATAAAATTTATACACGCCTTAACTAGCTCTCGTCCACTTCGTACTTTCTACATGTTGATAAAATTATGTACCTACCCTTATTTCATATAGTACTTAGCCTCGGAACCCTCTTTTAATGAATTTACCTACTAATGATTAAAAAATTGAATAGTATTTCAAGTAACGCTTTCTGTGTTTTTCTATTTCAGTGATCGAATAGGTTTGAGGACACCTGTTGCTGCATCATTCCCACTCCTAGTTTCACCCATAATACCATATGAAGAATGAAGACATATTGAAATGCCAGTGGCAGGGATGGTGTTATTCCAGCGGCTTCACCCCCATAATATTTGGAAACTTCGGTTTTATAATAAAAGAAATTGTGTGCTCTTAAAATCGTTTTGAATACAGTACACATGAATTGTAAGTTTCTGTTGTCATTATTTTTTTGTAAAATCCTCCCACGGTGGAATCTTGGATCTTATAGGTTAGGATGTATATCTGGGCTGCATGTACATGTATCCCTTCTTTACCAACCCACCCACCATTAATTTTCCTTTCACTTGGAACCTAAAAAGTACATGCACATACATTCCTGATATGTTCTCATAGGTATAAAAGTGAAATATGATAACCATCCTGATGTCGGTAAAAAATCAATAAACAAATATACTTAATTGTCCATGTATCTTATGTCAATCGCCTCTATGTTGATTTAATTAGATCAAGGTTGAAAACATCTGTTGCTAGCAAGCAAGGGCGTTTTATTTCTATACTTTAGCCAAATGATAAATGGTGATCCAACATCGCTGCATATTCGAAATGAACATTTTTAAAGCTACAGCAAACAAAAACAAATATGATTCTTTATAAACTGGGGAAAATTGACTAAATATAAGGAAAGGAAAATAATTATGTTTTCCCTTAATATTAATTTTTACATGTAAGTGCATTGTATAGTTGTAACATTCCTCTGAAAATTGAACGAAATCATATGGTGCCTCACAGGCACGTAGCATCGTTTTTGAAAGTGGGGGGCCAACCTGAGGAAATTTGTTTTTACTTACCTGAAAAAGTTGACAAGCAAAAAAAAAAAAAAAAAAAAAAAAATTTAAAGTGCCCCAAACGTTTAGGGGGGGGGGGGGGGGTTGGGGGGGGGGGGGGGGGGGGGGGGGGGGGGGGGGGGGGGGGGGGGGGGGGGGGGGGGGGGGGTGGGGGGGGGGGGGGGGTAGGTAAACTTTTTCAAAGCCAACTTACTATCACTTCGAATTTTTTCCTTACAATCCTTGCTTTAACTATACTATGGTTATAAAGTGGGGGGGGGGGGGCAACCATCCCATCAATGTACATTTACTATGGTAAAGGTTATGTTGGGGAAAAAAGTGGGGGGGCCAGGCCCCCCCTGGCCCCCCCGGATGCTACGTCCCTGCCTCATGCGCTAGTTATTACATTTAGACTGAAAATATCATGAACGTTAAATATTTACTTAGTCTACAGTATCCCCTCTGAGCTTTACACTTCCGGAGCTTAGTAAACCATTATAGTGTATAAAGCGACCTCTGGGGGACACATTCCCTTAGCTTTATTGGAAGATATCACTTTAGATGGAACTTAAAAGATTCACTTTACTTAAAATGCAAAAAGGTAAGTACTACAGAAACCGATGCTATATTACAATATGAACATTAAAATATACAATATAAAGTTCTATGAATTAATTTACTGATTTTATGATATAAATATTGGAGTTTAAAAAATTCCGATTATTAGAAAATTTCTTACATGAAGTTTAATTGCATAACTATTTTTAAGCTTTCTTTTAATCCATGAACAATAACTGTGTGTTCCCCCTCGCCAGGTGGTTGATTTCTCTCTCTCTCTCTCTCTCTCTCTCTCTCTCTCTCTCTCTCTCTCTCTGAAATTCAAACTATCTTTATTTAATTCAGAATTACATACATTTATTAACATTTGACTGTAAAACACCATATACTACCCGTAAATATATACTTATACAGGTGTAAATAGATTTCCTTTGATAAAGAAATTAACACAAATCGGCAATATCAATTATACAGTCAAACACCCTATTGATCAGGGACTAAGTGAAATAAATATTACCTCGGGTCTAATTCCCCGTGTTTGCAGTAACAATTATATTACACGTGTATACACTGTGGTTGTGTTTGATTTACAATTTTATCCGGTCAGTGATTGTTAGGTGATGTTTATTCAGGCTTCAATCCTTTTAATATTTCACTTAGATACCACAGACACCCAGTCAAAACATTCTCTCTCTCTCTCCCATTTCTCTTCGTACTTCGATCTCTCTCTTATTCCTCTCTTTCTTTCTCTCTCTCACTCACACATTTCATACTCTCTCTCTCTTTCACTGTTACCAACCCCTTCCTTTTCTCATTCAGGTCCCACTTTTTTTCTCTTATTCACCTCTCTCTCTATCTCCCTCTCTCTTGCAGAATAACATTTAAGTAAGAATTCTAAATGTTTAGTATATATATTAGAATTTTTAAGGCTTTTGTTTTGAACATATTTTATTGACAAGCAAAAGGATAAGAAACAAGTTCTAACAACTTACTAGTTTTAAAGCTTAGATAACTGCAAATTCATGTAAGAATAACTTTTTATCCCTACACGTTACTCAACAATAATTATATCAGCGAGATAACATGAGTACACATCTTTAAACTTTAAAGTACAGATTTCATGCAAATTGGTTTTGGTCAATAGTCCTCACGACCCACCTAAGTGTGTTTGTTTATCGACTTTAGGGTCCTCAGGATCACTGCGTTTCCAAATCCAAGAAATGTATGTTACTTCTTATATAATCAGATTAAAGACTCTTTGTATACCGGTATATACAATACAGTGTATACTAAATTAGAGTAGTTCCTATGGAACGCCATAGCTGCCTTAAGGTATGGTGCATTATGTTACATGGTGTGTTCTATATAATAAAGGGTTGAATCAATATAATAAATGGTCACCACACCTTGTTAAAGGGTTAGGCGCACATAATACATGGTGTATTTAATATAATAAAGGGTCGGTTCTTTATGTTAAATGGTCACCACTCCTTGTTATACGGTGAAAGATACATTATAAATAGTGTGTATAATATAATAAAGGGTCTGTTTACTATGTTAAATGGTCACCTCTTCTTATTATACTGTGAAAGATTCAAAATAAATGGTGCATTCAATATAATACAGAGTTGGTTTAATATGTTCAATGGTCGACGCTACTTGTTATAGGGTGAAGTATACGAATTAAATGGTGCATTCGATATAATAACGGGTCGGTTTGATATAACAACGGGTTGGTTTAATATGTTAAATGGTCGCCGCTACTTGTTATAGGGTGAAGTATACAAATTAAATGGTGCATTCGATATAACAACGGGTCGGTTTGATATAACAACGGGTCGGTTTGATATGTTAAATGGTCGCCGCTACTTGTTATAGGGTGAAGTATACAAATTAAATGGTGCATTCGATATAATAACGGGTCGGTTAAATATAACAACGGGTCGGTTTGATATGTTAAATGGTCGACGCTACTTGTTACGGCGTGAAGCATAAAAATTGAATGGTGCATTCGATATAATAACGGGTAGAATTAATATGTTAAATGGTCGCCATTACTTATTATAAGTTAAAATATACATATACAAATTAAATGGTGTATTCAATGTAGTAAAGGGTCGGTTTGTCATGTTAAATGATCAGTGCTACCTTTTATAGGGTGACATACCAGTATACAAAAAAGGTTAAAGATGTGTCAAATTGTGTAGCTACATTGTATAATTTTACAAAGTTTCAAAAGAAAAAAAGCAAACAATAAAAATAGAGAAAAATAAACAAGCAAACAACCCCCACCCCCATCACATTTCAGAATTAGTAAAATTAATCTGAAACAATAAAATATCAAGCTATCTACGTAAGCCTGTGGTACGAGGGGGAAAGCGCATCGATTTAATTTAATATTGAAATTGAAATTTTTCATTCAAATGCCCCCCCCCCCTCCACACACACAGTTTTTGTTGCAGCTTGATTGAAGTTATGTTTGTCCCAATTTAATGTGTTTAATTAAGAATATTTCTAAAAGTTAGAGAAAGATCCCAAATCCACCAATAGTTTGTAAATTTTAAGCCTGTAAATTATTGACGCCTTTGAATTTTAACCCCCCCCCCCTCCGTTTAAAAACGTTGGGCCTATCATAGTATGTACATGTAACAAGTTAAAAGCGTTATGTCGTTTAGGCATAACACCTTCTCCAAATTCCACATATAATGCAAATGACAAAAAAGTGTAAATAAAACTTTGGAGATGTATGGTCCTTCTATAAACAGTTTTATACAATTTTACAATATAAAGGAATAATATCTTAACAGAGGAGGTTAAATTACAAAATAAGTGACTGCGATGTTCCTCAAAATATTAAACATTACGTACGGCAAAAAGAGATGTAACACTCATGCGAGGGTCTAGAGGTGCCCCCCCCCCCCGGAAATAGTTTTTTTTTACATTTCAAAAACAGTTTTGTTTTTTGCTTGTCAAGATATGTCAGGAATGAATGTTTCTTTTACTGGAATGGACCCCTACCATGGGAAAAAAATCCTGGACCGGATCCGCGCCTGACACTTAGCTCTCCCTCCCTTACCATTATTAGCCCTTTTTATATGGTACATGTACTTGATAGTGATAAACATTTAAAAATACGAGATATTTTTATTCCATAAGCCAGTTCTACAAAGGATAAGTACATCCAATCTTCTTTGTAAAATTTCATCCGGATTACTCATTCTTAATTTCCTTCTTTCTTTTTTTTAATCCTTTTTTTATTTTACATTTTTACAAAAAAATGAATTTAAAACAAGAAGTAACAACAAAGATAATAAATTAATAAAATATTAGAATCAAATTGGAAAAAAAACAATTACGGATTTATATAAGAATACTAAAGGAGAACTGTGTCATTGATATCCATCTCTATAACCAGTTAATTAATTTATCAGCTAATATTTAATGTGCGTTTTTTGAAACCATGTTAAATTAGCTGAACAATGATAATTGTACTCAAGATGCATTTTTAATGTGTTATTTGACTCATTTTAAATATTTATTATAATGTGCCTTTTATCCTATTACAAGTAGCAATAACCATTTAACATGGTAAACCAACCATTTACTTTGTAGGACACACCATTTATCTGCCATTGACTCTAAAAACAAGTAGCGTCGACCATTTAACATATCAAACCGACTCGTTGTTATATTAAACCGACTCGTTGTTATATTAAACCGACCCGTTATTATATTAAACCGACCCGTTATTATATTAAACCGACCCGTTGTTATATCAAACCGACCCGTTGTTATATTAAACCGACCCGTTGTTATATCAAACCGACCCGTTGTTATATTAAACCGACCCGTTGTTATATCAAAGCGACTCGTTGTTATATTAAACCGACTTGTTATTATATTGAATGCACCATTTAATTTGTATACTTCACCCTATAACAAGTAGCGGCGACCATTTAACATATTAAACCGACCCGTTGTTATATTAAACCGACCCGTTATTATATTAAACCGACCCGTTATTATATCGAATGCACCATTTAATTTGTATACTTCACCTTATAACAAGTAGCGGCGACCATTTAACATATCAAACCGACCCGTTGTTATATTAAACCGACCCGTTATTATATTGAATGCACCATTTAATTTGTATACTTCACCCCATAGGAAGTAGCGACGACCATTTAACATAGTAAACCGATCCTTTATTATATCGAATGCACCATTTATACACCTATCACCCTATAAAAGGTAGCAGTGACCATATAACACATTTAACCGATCCTTTATTATATTAAACACACCATTTATAATGTATCTTTCACCGTATAACAAGGAGTGGTGACCATTTAACATAAAGAATCGACCCTTTATTAAATTAAACACACCATGTATTATGTGCGCTTAACCCTTTAACAAGGAGTGGTGACCATTTATCATATTGATTCAACCCTTTCTTATATAGAACACACCATGTAACATAATGTACCATACCTTAAGGCAGCTATGGCGTTCCATAAGTTCCAGTTGAAAACAAATTATAATAAAAAAAAAAAAGAAAGAACGACAAAGAAAAAATCATGCCAGAATATTCTTACTTTATTATCTTTTAATGAAATACATTTATGTACATTGTACATATGTATATACAACAGTGGCGTAGCATCGTTTTTGAAAGTGGGGGGGGCCAAGCAGAGAAAATTTTTTTTTACTTACCTGAAAAAGTTGACAACCAAAAAAAAAAAAAAAAAAAAAAAAAAAAAAAAAAAAAAAAAAGTTGCCCAAAGTCGAAAAATTATTTTTTTTTTTTTTTTTTTTTTTGGGGGGGGGGGGGGGGGGGGGGGGGGGGGGTAGGTAGGTTAACTTTTTCTCAGTGTCAACTACTTTTAGTACCAATTCTTAAACTACATTTTCGGTACATTTCTAAAAGTGGAGGGGCCAACCAGGCTTTCATCTAACATTTCCTGTAGTGTGAGTAAGGTTGGGGAAAGAGTGGGGGGCTAGGCCCCCCTGGCCCCCCGGATACTACGCCCCTGTACAAATATATCAGAATGAATTATAATATATAAAACAACCATACACATAATATGCAAATGTCCAATTTGAGAAATATTTATGGGTTTATCTATAAATATAAGCTTCGAAGACACATCGACATGTACAATAATACCGAAATTTTTTTTTAATTCTCTAAATATTAATTGGCCGCAAGTTGCGTTTCATTCCTCTAGAAAACCCTGTCTGTCTGCTATACAATTTTATCACACTGCTATCCAGAAAATATCTCTATAAAACCAGTCCTTTGCAATTTCAT
>NW_026921946.1:0-10084 GCF_032062105.1 Saccostrea cuccullata | reverse complement strand
CATGACTTAATTATGTATTACGCTATGAATTATGTTATTTTACTTTGGCTCTATTATTGTTTCCTCTAATAGCATTGTGACGTCATTGAATTGTTGTTGACGTTATCAACAGGTAACGTTATTACGTCACATTTTTGAATTGTTTTCAAATGTAAAACGTCTGAAGAAATAATGAAGAAAGCGCTTACGTTTTACTAACATAGTTGCCTTGTCAATTTTTTTCTAATATATATATATATATATATATATATATATATATATATATATATATATATATATATATATATATATATATATATATATATATATATCCAAAATTTAAATAATGTCTCAGTAATCGGATAACAATATTTAAAAAAAAAGGGTAAAAAGAAAACACAAAAATCCTCAGTTAAGCTTTAGCGCTTT
This sequence comes from Saccostrea cuccullata, assembly GCF_032062105.1. NCBI lineage: Eukaryota > Metazoa > Mollusca > Bivalvia > Ostreida > Ostreidae > Saccostrea > Saccostrea cuccullata. Next base: position 9,676 of record NW_026921946.1, on the reverse strand, counting down.
CATATTCAATCTTCAGAAGCTTACAATATATGTATCTATATATATATATGGAGGTTTTATGTATAAAGGAGACCACTCATCCACATATATATACATTAGGGGGACACGGATATTGAGGGGACACCAAATTGGTCCCCTTAATGTTTAAGCTTGAATACCTAAATTACAGAATGATCCAGTAAGCATTAGTTGTAAACTTTAAATAAAGTTTGACATGATCTTACAAAATTTAATTACATTTAAATTTTTTAAGTATGGAAAAGGTAGATAAATAGCATCCAATTTTCAGCATATATATTTTTAGGTAAATAAATTTATGCTTTAAGGACACCACTAAAAAGTCTCTTTATTTTTCTTATTTCCCATATATAAAAATAAATCTGCTAATTCATGCATTCATTTATGGTGTCTTTAAGCTTAGGAACACGATTTTACATATTTTTGAAAACTGGTTAAAATATTTATTTTTTCTTCACCATGAAACGCATGACATTTCTGTTTCGAGTCGTGCTATGGTCATCCGGGTATTTCCAGGGAAGGACGCTACAGAGTACAGAGTCATGTTCAAGGGCAGTATGTGATTTTTTTAAATGGTAAGTTTATTTGCTAGGTGTATTTTGCTGAGTATGAGAATTTATGTAAATGTTGACAGTTAGATATTAAATCGCGAGATATTTATTATAGTTAGCCAACTAAAGTAACGGCGTGTATCTCACCAAACCATGCATGCACGTACTGACGTAGCATCGTTTTTGAAAATGGGGCCATGGGGGGCCAACCAGAGTTTTTTTTTCACCTGAAAAAGTTGACAAGCAAAAAAAAAAAAAAAAAAAAAAAAAAAAACAAAAAAAAATTAAAAGTTACCCCAACAAGAAAAAACAATTTCGTGACGTTGGAGGGGTGGGGGTGGGGGGGGGGGGGGGTATGACCAACTTCTCGAAGCCAACTTACTCTCACTTCCAATTTTTTTCTGTACGATCCTTGATATCTCTATACTATGTTATAAAGTGGGGGGTGGGTGGGGATCACCATCCTTTCAATGAACATTTACTATAGTAAAGGTAATGTTGGGGAACAAAGTGCCCCCCCCCCCCCCCTGCGGATGCTACGTCCCTGCAAAGTTGGGACGTGGGTACTGATGTTAATCCAACATGTACATGGTCATGATGATGTATTGATGCATTTTTCTTGGACATATATCCAGCTACACCAGTCTGGGCTAAAAATAAACCCCGTCCATGACCTTGGATAAACAGGAAGAATTATTGCCGCTTATATCATTTCCTGATTATTCACCAACTAATCGCTAAACGAACCAACAACTATTAAATTAATGACAATTAAAGGTCGAAAAATGTCTTGAATCTAAAATAATTCAATTAGAAACGCAATTTAAATGTCTTCTTTTAAACTTTTGCTGGCCTATTTTTTTTCGATGTTGCTACGACCTCCTGCGTTAAAATAACACGGCACGTCGATTTACCCAAATGGACCCAAATGGACCCAAATGGACCCAAATGCGACCCAAATGGACCCAAATGGACCCAAATGGCGACCCAAATGGACCCAAATGGACCCAAATGGCGACCCAAATGGACCCAAATGGCGATCCAAATGGACTTACATACACTTATACATATATAGAATTATATATTTTTGCATTGTAATACAAATATTGTTAATTTAAATTAAAGGAAAATGTCTATGAGTGTGTGTGTTTGTTTTTATTCAGATATTCAGATATTTTAAATATGAAATTTTAAAAAATACGCTTTCCAATCAGGAAGAGTTTCACTAAGTTTTTTTTTTTTTGAGTAGATAATTACTTTATTAACCAATGACCTTCTTTAGAATGGATGGACCATTCAGATATTTCGATACAATTGAGAACTTAATGAGGAGATCCAATGATTATATAAACACTGTTTTTTTCAAGTGCTGCATTTTCAACTAATGAAGTTGCTGTTTAAAGGTAAGTGTCATAATTACTTAATGTGTAATTATATCATTATATTCCATCATAATAACATGAAAAATTAAAGCCATATATGGAGTAACTGTTGAAAAAAATATATTTTTGAAAGATAAAAAATTAAGTAAATAAATAAAGTTGATACATTTAAATTAAAGCTTTTCATTCAATTCTTAACACGGGGAACACTTCGTTTCATATAAAAATACGATTTTAACTTTACGTTTAAAATTGTTTCTATCATTTAGGATTAGAAAATACATTTAAATTAAAGCTTTTCATTCAATTCTTAACACTGGGAACACTTCGTTTCATACAAAAATACGATTTAAACTTTAACTTTTAACTTCTATCATTTAGGATTAGAAAATAAAAAATGAAAAATATAGAAATATATTTATATATATATATATATATCGTTTGTATGAGGTTTTTGAACATTTTGAATTTGTGCATTGCAGTACCCACAATGGTGCGTAAACAAGCGCAGAAGAAGAAAAACGAGTGGCCATGTGGTGGTTGCAGAAAAAACTGTGTCAATTCTTGTGTGTTTTGTGTAGTGTGTGACAAATGGTTTCACAGTGCTTGTGAAGACTTATCAGCTGATGACTTAAAATTATTCTCGGAAATTCCTGAGGACTATGTGTGTGTTTTGTGTCGTTCCGATGACGGGAAGTTCGATTTTCTTATGGGGATGGAGCGGATCAAAAAGGTAAGTTTTTTTTTTCCTGTAGAATTATTTAGAGTTTAAGTGTTATATAGTGAATGTTAACAGTCATTCTACAACAACAAGACCTTATAAAATTTTGTTTTTTTTTTTAATTTTTAAATTCTTTTTATGACTTAAATAAGTAGTTAATTTATAAGCTCAATTATTAAGCCTTAAATGAAATGTCTCATCTTATTTTATTTATGCTCTATATGGCGTAAATAATCAAAAAATATATTTTTAAAAAATACAAAATTAAGTAAGTAAAATTCTGTACACAGAGAACATCTCGATTCAACAAATAATACGATTTTATATTCTCTGTAGTGTGTTATTTAAATATTTTGTATTTTCTTCATAGTCAGAGAAAATTACGAGAATCCAAATTAAATTTTAATATCTTTGTAACGCAATTGACTTAGATTTTTTAATTTACGGAAAAGTTCTATCTTTAAATAAAGTTATGATACAAAAAATAAGTTCTTATAATTTTAGTCTAATAATTTTCATTGTACATTCGCCATATATGGCTTTAAATTCTTATAACGTATTATAAAATAGAAACAAATTCTATAATTACAGAGCCTTAACGACCTCTTTATAACTCTGAGAAGATCCCACATGGCAACTGTACTAAAGCATCTGTTCCCTATGTTCGCACAGACCCGGCCATTCTTCAAGAGGCGGCAAGAATCACCAGGGAATCACACCAAAAGCCTCTCAAGACCAGTCACCAGATGATGCTGGAGGATTCTATTAACGCCCCAAATGCCAAGCAAATTAGGGACAAAGTATACAGAGATTCCAAAAAGACAGACAACGGCCAGCATACCACAAAACTTCACAACATTGCTGATGAGGTCCTCTCCGTATTGAGTATGTGCCAGAACGGGGAAAACAACGTGAGGGAAGTGTTTGTTAGTCCATCAAAACCCCCTAGCGTCGTTGTTTATTCCGACGAACAACTTGAGGATCTAAGGACGAACTGCAATGTGACCAACGGCAGTGTGATAGGAATAGACAGGACATTTAATCTGGGACCTTGCTTTGTCACTACAACAACCTACAAAAATCAAAAAATTTTAAAACGCGAGACGTTACAAAATCCAATTTTCCTCGGGCCTACCTTTCTACATTGGGACGGCGAAACTGGAACTTACTATAAGTTCCTCTGTCATCTCAACGCCAAATTAGGTTACCCATCACAACTGAAAATTGGCAGTGACGAAGAAAAGGCCATTAAAAATGCCATCCAACAAGCATTCCACGACCCCGTTCACCTCCTGTGCACAAAACACCTTAAAGACAATGTGAGACGTTATTTGAAAGACAAAGAGGGATGTGGCGCAAAGGAAAGGGAGTTTATTGTGAAGCTAATATTCGGCTACGACGGACTTGTGAACAGTGATGACTCGTTCTCCTTTGAATCAAAAATTGCTGATATGGAGAGTCGTATTTCCAAATTTCCAAATTTTCGCAACTATTTCGATAAACGTTTAAAACCACTTCTTTTGGACCATGTCTTCAAACCTCTTCAAAATGGGACAGTGGGCGAGCTTTGGACAAACAATAACTCGGAATCCATGAATAACAGACTCAAAGAATCAATAAACTGGAAGCCACATAAACTCCCGGACCTGATCAGCAAAATTAACGAAATAAGTGCGTTTCAGTTCAATGATCTTCGTCGGTCCATCCATGGTAATGGTAACTACATCCTAGAGGACACCTTTAAGAATCATCATGTGTCACCAGATGTATGGGTGAAATTAAGCCAGACCGAAAAACGGAAACGAACTTGGAAACTCCTGTCGCAGAAACCCAGAGACGCCGAGAAGAAGAACTATATCAAGTCTACGAAGTGCAGTTTCCAGGTAAAGATAAATGTTAATAAATTTATTTAAATAAATAAGTGACTTTACTTAGTAATATATAAGAAAGGACAACCGGAAATATACATACATATCTATATGCACACTTTCAAATAACAATCCAAACAGTTAATTTTACATTATTTTATTATACAGGTTCCCCCGACCGCGAAGATAGCCCAGAAACCACACCAGAGGAAACGACCGAGAGCTGAGCGTGTGAGGCGTTAATTTCTATCTGTGAAACCGAATATATTACCGGACTTTCCACTATATATGTGACTTTACTGATTGTGACTGTATTACCAATTGTGACTAGAACTTTCCACTAAATGAGTGTGCCTAAACCATATGTGACTTAAATTTACTGATTGTGACTATATTACCGATTGTGACTAGAAGCATGATTACCGGACTTTCCACTAATGTGCGTGTGCCTAACCAGAACGTGACTATATCAACAAGTGTAACTAAATACATATATGACTATCATCTATTATCATTTGCACTGTAAATATGTAAATATGTAAACAGTTTATTTCAATTTATTTTAATTTTAGAAATGTACGAGAAAAACTGAGTCTGGGCCCTGGTAGGGCGTCGTGTTTTAACTCGATAAGAACAGTTTTCTTGTGCACTTGATAAAACAAACTGTTGATGATGTTTACTTATTTATCTTCCTTCTTGTGTTCCTTAGATGTAACGTCCATATTCTAATTGTTAAGTAATATTTTAACATTTTGGGGCTATGCGAGAAACTGAGTCTGGGCCCTGGTAGGGTGACGTGTTTTACAACTCGTTAAGAACAGTTTTCTCGACCAAAATTTTATTATATTGCCTACCTTTTTACCTATACAATAGATACTAGTAGTGCTTACCCAGTAGCTTATATTGTTTCTTCTTTTTATTGTGTTTTGCATGCCTTTATTTACTATGTATATATGTTCTGCTTTTAGTTTTGACATTTTTTTTCATTTATTGCGTATAATTATTTTTTTTTTAAAACATATCAAAAAATAATCCATACTTTTTTTGTGCGTAGTGTTACATTTTTTCTCTATATATTTATATATATGTAGAGAGAGAGATAGATATATTTATAGTAGGCTTCACGTTTCTCACAGTTACATGTTTCGCCTTTTTTATATGTATATCTGACAGAAATTTGTTTTGCATGCCTATTAGTATGTATAAATGTTTTACTTTTTCGTGTTCAGTTTTTTATGATATAGTGCGTATAGTTTGTTGTTCTTATATATATGTATATACTTTAATGTTCTGTTGTTGTTGATTTTCTTATTTCTAGTGCTTGTACATATTGTCTATCACATATATATATATATAGAATATTATGTTTTTACTTTCTTAGTATGGATTATTTTTTGAAATTAATTTGTCTTTTTTTAACCCTCAATTTTATATTTAAAAACACCAAAAAATATTATCAATTTTAAAACGCGTATGGATTAATTATTATACACTTTCCATTTCGGAACTTTGGCTTTTTTTTTCCAAAAACATAAATTATGGCTCTTTGTATGGGTGGCCTCCACGTGGCAAGAGCTGGGCAACGTTATTTATACATATACGTTCGAAATATGTCATATACAACGTGTCTGTATAAATAACGGCTAACAACCCTTTTCTTATCGGTTAAAATCTTTTGCACGTACTACTATTTTACTAAAATATGATTCAGAGTATCTCTGAGTCTTCTATTAGTCCATTTGGATCGCCATTTGGGTCCATTTGGGTCGCCATTTGGGTCCATTTGGGTCCATTTGGGTCGCCATTTGGGTCCATTTGGGTCCATTTGGGTCGCATTTGGGTCCATTTGGGTCCATTTGGGTCCATTTGGGTAAATCGACGCACCCAAATAACATGTGCTTTGTCGGAACTGACAATGACCGAAACACTATTTTTCCAAGTGAACGCAGTATCATGACAGATAATAGAGAGAAAAGTATAAACCTCATCCGCTGCAGGGCTTTGGAAAACACCTGTTTAACCAGTTTTTGCATGTATTTTGCTTGTGCACGTGAACCAGCCTTCAAAATTTCCTTACAACTTGGTGGGCGGAGTTCTGTGGTTAACTGGCTAAAGCCGAGAGACTAGAGCCCAATGGTGTACTTAAACATCGATCACAGTAACTTGATGTCATTGGTCAGTGTCATTTAGATAAGAAAACTCTTTAAGAATCTTCTTCTCAAGAACAACAAACCCATGATTGGTCATATTTTAATGGAAGTAGCATCCCCAGGACTGATATTTCTGCTTTTTCCTAGCCAGAATGCTCAGGTGAGCACATTTTCATTCATTTCATGATAAGTATTTTGAATTTCAGGTAAATATCAGTATCTCGAACATGGGATATCTAGAATACCCCGCTTATGTCGAAAACGGAAGTCGATAGCCGGTCCCTGCCGATTTCTCAATATTAAAGATTTAAAAAACACCGGATATCTCGAATACCCTGCTCATGTAGAAGTATATTTTAAGTCCCAGGCCTTTTTTTTATCTGGCTTATCTCGAAGTGCAGCGAATTTTTCGGTGTACTGAACACACCTTGCGTCATGACTTGATTAAAACATTCTCACCAGTGGCTATTAAAACTTGATATCGCGATTACTTAACTTAGCGGAACTCTTTCGTGAAGGAGGTAGGAATCGTCTGTTGGATGGGGGCAATTTGCTATTCAATACAATGCAAGATCGATTATTGTAGCATTTATAAGGACAGATAAGTAAAAAATCCCGGTGGAATACCTCGCAGCCGCTAAACAATCGCTGAACCAGTCAAATATATTTTATAATATAAAATATATTTTACCAACACCAACTTGGGTGTTTGGTGTACATTAAGTCTACGACTTATAAAACTAACCTGACTTTGCTGCAGTTCAGAAATTAAATACAGACAGTATTACCGATATTGCAATTAATTATATACTCTGTATGATTAAAAATCGTAATTTCATAAAACACCAATTTTTTTCACAATAAACTTAAATAAAACAGTCAACTTGCATTGCATAATGCACAGTGCAATGATTGATTAGGCCAAACAAAAAAATAACTTTGTTTACTGTTACATGCTGAAATAAAATAGGGTCGGTAGGTAGGATTTTTTTTTTATATTGAATTGAATTTTTTATACACAAATTCACGTGAATTGGTTGAATTAAAAAAAAAGTTTTACCATTGTATGGTGCATTACTTTTGTTTGGGCTTGTAATATGGGTGGTAGACAATATAATCTTTCTTGCCAATTGCCTTATAACTCAGGGGTGTGCAATTGAAAAAAAAAATCAAGTACTAACCCACAGCTAGGTTTGTAACAGCAATAAAGTTACTAGTCTGCAGTTAAAAATGACCAGTCCAATTATAGGGGCAAAAAAAAAAAAAAATTGTAAAAACTAATATTTTAAAAAGTTCATTGTTGCGAAAGCCAGGCCAGGTCCTAAGCCATTCCTTTTAAAGTTGAAATTTATAAATTTTAAGAAATTATCTTTTCTTTTTCTGAACATATTACACTAGTCTAGCTTATCTAAAATGAAGCAAAAATCATTTTATTTTCTTTTAAACCATTGAGTATAATTGATATATATTAAAGTTTAATCACATAACACTTAGCTATCAGTTGATTGGGGGGTCATATATAATTGAATGAGATATCTGCATGTATTTACCAAACAGAGAGTGGAGGAAATTCGGATTACGAAAAAACGATCGTTTTTTAAGTAAATAAGTCAGGTAGTACTGCAAAATGGATGAGATTAAAGTGATTTAAGAACAGTTGGAGCATGCTGCCTGGAAAATTTTCATTAGTTCATTTAGTTGGAAATTAAATAGCAAAACAATGAGTATTTCTCATGTTTTTATGATTATACATGCATAATTTTTATTTTATTTTTGCTACCCCCAAAAAACGGTAGCACCGGGCGTTGGGCGATGGTAGTTGCACACCCTTGCAACTGCCACGCAATGGTAAGCAAATTGCAACAAACTTGTTGATGTAGAAATATCTCACTCAGTCACTGGTTTTGTTTCTGTACTTTCAATTTAGATTTCAAAGATGAATGTAAATTTTAAAGTTAAACTGACCGGCCAGTAACTTCCGGATTTTTATGACGAAAAAAAAGTTTGGGTCGGCGATTAAAATTAGGGTCGGTCGGGTAACCGTAAACAAACATTTTTTTTTGTTACGCCTTATATATGTATTCAGCCTAATACCATTAATTAGAACGGAAATCAACAAGCTTATTGTAGCGAGGAAAAAAAAAAGGCCTGGTCTACAGGTATCACTATTTAAAGTGAAGTGATCCATTCTGTTGATGGGAGCCAGTCAAAGCGTTCCCAATTAAAACCGTCCCGGTCAAAGCGTTCCCTGATTTTGGTCAAAGCGTACCATGATTTTGGTCAAAATGTCCCCTGATTTTGGTCAAAGCGCCCCCTGACATATTTTATAGAAAATTGATACTACGAAACCGTCCCCTGATTTTGGTCAAAGCGCCCCCTGATTTTGGTCAAAGCGTCCCCTGACATATTTTTTATAAAAAAACAAAGTTTCCAAAGTGCCCCCAAATATTGGTCAAAGCGCCCCCTGATTTTGGTCAAAGCGTCCCCTGACATATTTTTATAGAAAAACGAAGTTTTCAAAGCGCCCCTAAATATTGGTCAAAGCGCCCCCTGATTTTGGTCAAAGCGTCCCCTGACATATTTTTATAGAAAAACGAAGTTTCCAAAGCGCCCCCAAATATTAGTCAAAGCGCCCCCTGATTTTGGTCAAAGCGTCCCCTGACATATTTTTATAGAAAAACGAAGTTTTCAAAGCGCCCCTAAATATTGGTCAAAGCGCCCCCTGATTTTGGTCAAAGTGTCCCCTGACATATTTTCATAGAAAAACGAAGTTTCCAAAGCGCCCCCTGATTTTGGTCAAAGCGTCCCCTGACATATTTTTATAGAAAAACGAAGTTTCCAAAGCGCCCCCAAATATTAGTCAAAGCGCCCCCTGATTTTGGTCAAAGCGTACCATGATTTTGGTCAGAATGTCCCCTGATTTTGGTCAAAGCGCGCCCTGACATATTTTATAGAAAAATGATACTACGAAACCGTCCCCTGATTT
>NW_026921945.1:0-10040 GCF_032062105.1 Saccostrea cuccullata | reverse complement strand
CTAAAGGTGCCAAAATTTATAATTCAAACTGTTCCATACTGCTGTTTAATGGATTTGACATACCACCTTTTAAAGTAGCATTTCTTTTAAATAAAACTTCAAGTCAGCATTATAGGGCCATGATGTTTGTTAACAATGCCTTATTCAAACACCAGATTACGGACATGTTTTTCTCGGCTAGGAATCAGGTATGCTGGGTCAGCCTCCCCCCAAGTGCTGGTAGAGAGAGGAATTAAAAAATGTAAATAATTCCACTATACAGGGGGGAGTAGGCTCTCAGTGCAGTGATATTAACCAGGTTTGTAATCATTGATAACTTTGACAAGATCCCTGTGAAATTCTTGGCAGAGTCTATCTGTGTTTTCGGAGTAGATGATTCACTAGGAGGCCTGCTGCAGAAAGGAGAGCCATGATTGAAATAGGTAGGACACTTCAGAGCTTTAATTGACAACTAATTTACTTTCCCAATTAGAAGATTCTGTTTTAGTTTCTTTTTCTCTGATTTCCTGCATGGCATAATTGATTGATGATTGTTTTACTGAATGGAGAAGTGGGATGATTGGAGAGAGAGGGGGGATTCTTGACCTTGATTGACTTTCTAGATACTATATCTACAGTTATGTAACTGGTTTATGGCTGGGGAATGGTAGAAGCCCTGTGATGTAAATGGTAACAAATCACAGATATAGATACTGTATATTATGACACACGGTGTATTACAAGTGCTCTGGATAGTACGTACATGTATAATGGTATATCTTGTATCAACAAGCAGTACTTGATGGGTATTTTACTGGGGATAAGTGAAGGGACTTGGTAGTTCTCGGTTGTCTTAGTACTTCAGCTGACTCTCACAAATCAGCATTGTGGTGCAAAGTAGACAAGGAAATATGCTGAAATTTGTGAAAGTTTCTCCAAGGTTGCCCAGGAAGAAAGTTAAGTATTTACATGTTTTCTCTCTTGATCTTGTAGATAAAGAAGTTTTAGCTTCCTGTCATTAGAAAGTAGTACTGGATGGTATATTTGTACATGTTTTTGTTTTTTTTGCTGTCCCTTCACAATTTTTTTAAACCTTAATTGTAAACAATGTTACATAATGAAAAGTATTGTATAAACATAAGTATAAACATAAGTACATTATTTTTAAAAGAATATTGAAAGATTTGGAGGAAATTTTTTCCTGTATTTACTTATAAGTATTTTGTTTTCTTTAAATAAGGAAAAGTCCCTGTGATAGAGGTGTTTAACCTTTCAACATAACTTCATAATTAAACGTAGCTCTGGTTGATCAGCATTGGTGGAATATTTGAGTATAATGGCTGATCTTGTGGTGAAGTGGTTGTATGATGGGGGCTGACATGTGTTTTCCTTCTGACAATAAGAGCAGGCTGACTGATGAATCCCCAGATTCCCTCTAGATAAGTCAGATAATGGGGCACAAAGATATAATGGCTCCCATCCCAGGAACCTGTTCTCTGTCAATTTCCTACTTCACAGAGCACAAAATTTGCATTTTTTATATTCCATTTTTACACACACTGATTCAGCTGAGGTTATTAAAGCTTGTTGATGGAAACACATGCAGCTCTGGGGTAACATCCAGAAAGACTACATCATTCTGCTGGTGCATTTTACTGCAAAAATTTTTACTACTAGTTAAGTTAAGTGTATATAGTTTTGCTTTATAACACAACATTGAGAAAGATAAAGTGTGATGGTACAATGATTCAGTGTACCTATAAATGTAATTTGACCTCTATATGTGTTACTATGAGTGATTTCTTATGAGTATTAGTATGGAGATCAAAGGAATGATGTCATTAGGCAGTGTTGTACAAGACTGATTGATTAAGGTGCTATGTACACCTGGACCAGGGGATGTGTGTTATGGTCACAGTACGACGTCCCAAATAGGTTATCAGGGGGGCCATATTGTTCGTCATCTCCCGGCATGAGATGTATTTAGGATTCATATTTTATATCAAGTGCCACTTAAGGCTTGTTATTCACTGTTGACTCACTAGTGAGCCAGGCTAGGATATTCTGTAAATCTGTATTTTACATGTTCGGAACATGTAGCTATCCTAAGTGAAGCCGGAAAGCCCTTTGTAAATTTTCTTGACATGTAGGATATACAGTTTCTTTGTTGTACAGTAAATTAATGTGATGAACTGCCTTATTGTTAAAGATATAACATAACTACTAGTCATTCTTATTGACTGTTACAAAATAATATACAATACTACTAAATCTATATCATGTATAGTTCATATATATGTACCTTACATAAAATGTCTCTTCTATAGTCATATTCGTGTATATATACCGGTATATATAAAGTACCACAAGTACAATATTTAGTAGTTTTGAAACTTTTTACGAAATATTGTTCAACTGTCTAAACTTGTGGTGAGAAAGAGAAATTATGTTAAGGTAAATAGTCTGAATACTATTTCATTCCTTAAAAGAAATCAAGCTGAAGTCCCAAAAGGGCAGAGGCTCACTGCCTATTTAAGAATGGAGAGGTGAAAGGGTGTTGACCTCCTTAATATAAAGTTTAATCTGCAAGCACAGGAGAATGAGATTCATTTGAGTCTGAGGGGTATGGTAACTTTTCCTTTCAATGTTACAGATGCATTACTGGCTGACCTTCAGAACACCACCACACAAGTACGACAGTACCAGCACGGGGACGGATCCAATCGCTCGGGGGATGTAGGTCAGTCCAGGGAGCTGATACAGAACCATGCTCAGTACAGGAGCACTAACAATGAGTACAACGATAGGAACACACAGAGGTCCAGCGGCAGCGAGACACCACCTCCCCTACCACCACCGCCACCCCAGGAACTTCTGGAGAGCATTCCACCACCCAAACAGTTTGATCAGGTGAGATCCAATTCATATCTAAACGTGTGGACTCATTATTTGTACATGCATCTTTAAAATTGAATATTTCATATAATGTCCCAAGGTAAATTCTTTGCAAGTATTATTGATAAACAGCAACAAAAGTAATACAGTACATAGCAAGTTAATTTTATTATACCCCACGCAACTAGTTGCGGGAGGTATAATGTTTTTGACCCGTCCGTCCGTCAGTCAGTCAGTCAGTCCGTAAGTCAGTCCTCTTTTTTTGTCAGCTTAACTCCTCATAAACCGCTGCACAGAATTTCGTCAAACTTTGCAGGTATTTAGGACACAATGTGTAGATGTGCATATTACCAGGAAATTCCGATTTTATTTTTTCCAGTGCACTTTTTAACTTAGGCATTTGGCCATACCTTGAATATAGAGATGAACAGTTTGTCAGCGCAACTCCTCATAAACCGCTGCACAGAATTTCGTCAAACTTTGCAGGTATTTAGGACACAATGTGTAGATGTGCATATTACCAGGAAATTCCGATTCCATTTTTTCCGGGAAATTTTTAACTTAGGCATTTGGCCATACCTTGAATATAGAGATGAACAGTTTGTCAGCACAATTCCTCATAAACCGCTGCACAGAATTTCGTCAAACTTTGCAGGTATTTAGGACACAATGTGTAGATGTGCATATTACCAGGAAATTCCGATTCCATTATTTTTCCGGGAATTTCCTCACTTTTTAACTTAGGCATTTGGCCATACCTTGAATATAGAGATGAACAGTTTGTCAGCGCAACTCCTCATAAACCGCTGCACAGAATTTCGTCAAACTTTGCAGGTACTTAGGACACAATGTGTAGATGTGCATATTACCAGGAAATTCCGATTCCGTTATTTTTCCGGGAATTTCCTCACTTTTTAACTTAGGCATTTGGCCATACCTTGAACATAGAGATGAACAGTTTGTCAGCGCAACTCCTCATAAACCGCTGCACAGAATTTCATCAAACTTTGTAGATATTTAGGACACAATATGTAGATGTGCATATTACCAGGAAATTCCGATTCCTTTATTTTTCCGGGAATTTCCACACTTTCCAACTTAGACTTTTTGGCCATATTTAGAATATAGAGATGAACAGTTTGTTAGCACCACTCCTCTTAAACTGTTGTACATAGTTTCTTTTATCCCAAAGAGTTTTGCCTATTATTCAAGAAAATTTCTCTCCCCCCCCCCCCCCCCCCCCACAACCACTTCAAATTAATGTTTGGATTTGTATAATGCCAAGAAATTTTGATTCCATTACTTATCTAGAAACTTCATTCCACATTTAAATGTCCTCATATGTAAGACATTTTGATGTGAAGATTTTTTTGCAATTATTGCCCTTTTTGATCTATACTATGTATTTAAAGTGCACTGTGCCTTTCATTATGTGTTTCACCGTCAAGTTTTGGGGGAGCGTGGGGTATGTGAGCTAGCTCACTTTTTCTTTCATTTCTTTTCATTATGTTATACCTTTTTTATTAATAATGTTTCCTGTTCACTATAATCCCTTCTCTGTAAATTGAACATAAGAAATTTTTTTTTTAACTTCAAATTCTGTGAAACATAAATCCTGCAAATAACAAAGCCATTTTGGCATATTTTGAGACCATTAACAGGAAAATTATGGAAAATGACTCCAGCAAAAATTTTACTCTTTATTATCTTTTTGTAAACAGCACAGACTGTCTGTACATGAATTTCAAGTTTATCGAGAGGTAATTGCAATGTATAGGAATAAGAGCATATTTTCTGTAATATGCAAGATTTATTACCTATGATTATATAACCATAGAGGTGCATATGTGGATGATTTACATAATATTTGTATATCCATAAAAAGACAGTATATATTTACCTTATTACTTGAGACAAGGAGCAATGCATATAATAAGTAATCCTATGCACACACTAAAGGTGTCAATGACATATGTTAAAAGTTTATAATAAAAGGAAAATCGTGTGTTCACTGTTACATAACTTACACAGTAAGCAGGATATGTATATAGACAGCTATATTGATGAATATTTGTATCGGAGCTTTGTACAATTTTTAAGGAAGTTGAAGCTATTGTATCCTCCACTGTGTTAACAACTTTGGTATGATGGATTACAAGTAGTCATTTTCTAGGAGCTAATATTTAGAAGTGCAGTTGGAATTCCTAACCCCAAACTGAAAAATTCTGCATCTTGTCTTCACAAAAGGAATTGTGGTAGTGAAAATATATCCCTTTTTGAGAAAATCATTACTTACATGTATATAAAATGAAAGAAGTTAAACCTTTCTTACGGATCTTGTTATAAGGAAATTCTCTGTTTCTTATTTTCAGCCGATGTATTACGAGACAGGGGTGACACAGGTGCAGTCGGACCAGCCGCGGACATCACAACTCAGCAACAATCTGTCCGAGCTGGACCAGCTCCTGAAGGATCTCAACTCGGCTCAGTTCATGGCAGAAGTGGACAAACGCAATTCAGGTAAAACCAGCTTCAGGCTCATCCAAATCAGTAGTGATTGTGATATTCAACTCTTCATGAGGTGGTAGAACAAGATAGCTGTATTTATTACAAGACTTACCAACACTTTCATTAAAATGATGAATGGTGAAGTTAACTTAGGATTGTATTGCTTTTAATTGGGATTTTTTTATGATTTACAAACATTGCTATGCAACAATATAATTGTAAGTGTATGACATAATATTTGGCTCTTCTATGTAAGAGTCTGACAAGAAATAATTTTTTTTTTTCTGAACAAGACACCACCACCCCCCCCCCCCTTCCCAAACAGATACAAAAATCATGATGTAAATGTTAAGTAATTTGACAATTGACAGAGATGTTAGAAATAGTTCTCTACATCTGTGTAAACTGCTCTGTCAGTTGTCTTCCCAAAGGTTAAGTATTTGTCTTGATGAAGATGATACATCTATGCATAAAGTTTCAATTGTAAATATTTCCCTATTATATTTAGACCAAAAGGAAACCTAGCTGTTTTCATTTCCTTTAAAATCACTGAGGATATAGTTTTTCCAAGGGGTGAAAAGGTTCCCCTTGTCAGAAGAGCTGAAACTGAATTAAATGTAATTTAATTAACTGATGTGTTTTGAAGCTTAAACAAGACAGGAATCTAATTAGCTAAGAGACACAAAGTCTTTTAATATAGACTTTTGGAATGCTAGGCTTAATTAGTTCTTTATTCTTTTTTACTGATAACATCCTTTTATCTCTATAACAGTCATGTCATAATTACTTCTTAATTCAGTTCCTTCTTCTCTGTATAAAAATGTACTTTGAATAAACAGTAATGGGGCATTTTAATAATTTAAATACTTGGCATTCCTGACACACACAATTAAAAGGGTCTCCCGTCAATGAGCTTTAGAATAACTTCGCAAGATAAAGAAAAACTCCCCCTCAAAAAAAAAAAGAAAAGAAAGAAGTTGTCACACAGTAAAAGATTTACAGGCACTGCCACCCGTGAGGGTTTTGATTAACCACTGAGGTCGATTATTCCAGAGAGAGGCAAAAGTAATGTACAAAGTGGTGTCACTTCTCAGCTGTTTATTGATAGGAGAGTAATTCACTGGCACAAACATTCACTTGACTTGGATGATTAATTGGCGTGTAAATCCATCACTGCTTTGACGGAGTCTACATGCTAGTGACTGTGCAATTCATATAAACACTGGGTCATGTTAAAATGGAAATATAGTGGTAGGAAATTATTTTTTACAGTTCAAAGGAATTCTTAAGTGATCTGTAATGGCTCTGAAGTGAGTTTCAATCTAATTCAAGGATATAAATTTGTTGCTAGGATTTCATACCTTCACATGCGGGTACCCAAGAGAGATTTTTAAGGAGGTGTTATACAGTGTAGTATTTCTATTTTTGTTTGTGGAAAAAAAACTTAGCTGTGTTCAAGTTCTCTTTGATTATAAATGTAAGAGGACATTTTTGGCAAAGTCTATTGGGCTTTTTCCTGCTGAAAGTAAAGCAATCAATCTCTTGTTTAGAATGTTATCAAGATTTTTAATCTTTTTTTTTTTATAAAACTACCCTGGGTCATTCTTGTTGTGGTGTGTTTGTAAAAACCTGTGTTGATTTTCCATTGCTGAGTCATTTTTCTTCCCAACATGTGTGAATTTTTTTGTTTAATGAAAAACATACTTTAGATAAGTTGGCTTTTTTGTGAGCCATAATAAAACATGAGATCTGATGTAATCCATAGAATTTTGTGTTTGTTTTTCAGGAAGTCAGCCTATTACAAATGGGGGAGGTAAACAGCCCCCTCCTGTGGCCCCGAAACCCTCCCGCGAGGACAGAACCTCCGTAGGGGGCCTCCTAGATATGTTAGAAGGGTCCGTGCCTGACACACCCAATAATAACTATAGAAGGTAGGGATATAAGGTCATTTAACATGTCACCCAATAATAATGGTACAGGACACCTCTAGGGGAGTACATCAGTATGCCTGATACTACATATATACTGTCATTTGTATAAAACGTCCACAAGATCTCTATGTTGCTGATACTAGTAGCCTCTATCACACTAGTTGGTGACATGTATAGATCCCCTACAAGTGCAGCAAAAACTAAACATGTGAAAGATTATTTCAATAAGACTGTATTCTTTTGAATGACTCCTATCCTCCTTATGTTTGGATAAGTTTACCACAAATATTCAATACTACTCTGTCTCATATTAATTGAAAAAAAAAAGAAAAGAAAAAAAAGAAGACAAATTCACTTATTATTAAATCATATTTTACAAGATGACTTGTATGTTATATTTGGCATGTATGTTATCAGTATTTAGATCGTTATTTAAATAGTCGGCTATTGATCAAAAGGCATGTCTTTCAAGGTAAAATATTTGGTTACAAATCAATACACACATTAGCACATTGAGTACTTGTATATTTAAAACTTTACAGTTTAAATTTCATTTGGCATACCAAATCAAGTCATTATTTATGGCAACATTTTTTTAAAAAAGTTAATAATTTTTTCTTTTCAAAATTAATTTTTCAACTTTCTGGTTGTTACATAAAAGCTAGTTTACTGAGGAAATATTGTGACTGGTCCCACCATTAATACTTCACAAGCATGTCAGCTGGTCTTTTTATTTTCTGTCCAAACAAATTTCTAACATATTTAAAAACAATATATATACAGTACTTGCAGTTATGATTCACTATTTACACATTTTAACACTAGGATTTTCTTCAAGTTTGGTATCAATGAATAGATTTTAATTGTATGCAATGTGACACTGTATTGTTTTGTAGTCCCCCTGCCAATGATAACTATGAATACACATCAGATGTCCCCCCTCCCCAGCCTCAACAGACCACCATTCAGGTCCAGCCCAAACCACAAGCTACTTCCACAGCAACCCGAGAGCTGGATGAACTCATGGCAACACTGTCAGGGTTCAAGGTCAGTCAGCTTGTTTGATTAAATATGGAGTATTATTTGTATTGTCTAACTTTCCATGCAACACAGTCTCTTAAAAAGTAATTTTATGGTGCATTATATGCATTTAGCATGTACTTGAAAATGAAGGTTTGTGTATTTAGAAAAAAAGAATTGTTTGTGAAACACTAATGCCCCTTTATGGCAGCTTACAGTTAAAAGGTCAGAATTGTTGATATCCAAAGGAAAGCCATAGTGCTAACTGATCAAAAGTTAGGCCAGGGTTAAAGTTTTTTAAGTTGGTAAATCTAAGGTCAAAAATACTTAAATCCATTGAAACCTCTTGTCAAAATAAATATACATATGAAGTATGAAAACTGTTCAAAAGTTATGGCTAAGGCTAAAATGAGATATTTTTTTTTGTAAAAGTGGGTCAAACTCCAAGGTTAAGGTCAAAAGGTCAATTTTGGTGTTGTCACAAGGTATACACTTGTGAAATATGAAAGTCATAGCCCCACCTACCCAAAAGTTATAGGCAAGGTTAAAGTTTTTGTGGACAAACATACAAACAGATAAAACATACAGACAGATGGACCAACAGGGCAAAAACTATATACAATGTACCACCAAATCTTCAATCAGGGGAGCAATAAAAACTAGATTTGGTGTGATTGTGTATGTATTATTAAAAACTCATGTGTCAATAAACATGCTATAACACAATATCAGGTTGTTTTTTTTAATAGACATTAATTTTCATTTTCAAATCTAGATACCAGTTAGGCTGTATATAAACCAGCTTCAATTTTAATTTTTGCTTTCCTTGAAAATTTGTCAAAAGTTACAGTGTGATGTGAAGTTATAAGTAAGTTTACAGAGTTTTAATTACTTTTATTTAGGTCAGTGGAGGTAGCTCACACGAGAGAACCCAGAGATCAGTCTCCCCCTCCAGAAATGAAGCCCCCTACGCTAAACCCCAGAAAAGAACCCCTTCTCAGAGCAGTGCCCCATCCACCCCTGCTGCACCCCAGAGAAGAACTAGATTCCATGTTGGGAAATCTTAGTAAAATCAAGAGCAAGAATCAACCAAAACTAAGGGGGTCTGTGGGGCATGTAACCAGCCTGTGATTGGTCAGGTAAGACAGACAACATAATGTAAATTTAGGGTCATAGGGCATATAACCAGCTTGTGATTGGTCAGGTAAGATAGACAACATAATGTAAATTTAGGGTCATAGGGCATGTAACCAGTTGATTGGTCAGGTCAGATAGCAGAGCTCCAGATAATTTTTTACCCCAAAGTGTATTTACTCCCTGATTTTCAAATCAATGCAGATTTTGATTTTCAGCAATATGATTAAAGAGTATTTTGTTTATAAATATAGAAAAGCTTTGACCTTTATTTTGAGCTTGTAATTGAAGTATGAGTTTTTGAAGAGGGAAAAAACTTTAAAGGTCAGTTTCTGCAATTATTTAAATAAATTTTGTAAATTTCAACAAGACTTTTTGCTAAGATTGGGTAGCATTCTTTTTTTGACAAAGAAGATTATACAGTAGGTCAAGGTACACTGTAGAGTCAGAGACACAGATAACTTTTCCTTCATTTAAGATATCGTATCAAGAGTAAAGTGAAAGAATCTTCGTTAATATGGCAAGTTGAGAGAGATGAAAAATTGGCTATGAGCCCATAATAAAAAAGTTATG